>NC_056748.1:1129877556-1129977556 GCF_019279795.1 Protopterus annectens | reverse complement strand
CTAAGGGTGTGGCACAGGCCCCTCTTAAGGGGAACAAATTCAACAGGTCAGTACTGCTGGATTTACTTGGTAAGGTGTCAAAAGAAATTTCAGTTGCAATTTTTTGTGTGTGTTTGTGTACATATAGATTTTATATATATATATATATATATATATATATATATATATATATATATATATCTATTAAAACTATTACACATCAAAAAAGTTTTAGCACCCAGCATAATCTTTTATCTGCTCCTTACTGCGCCATAAACCTCTGACATGCACATATGCATTGCTTTCAGTGGCACAAAGCCTCCCCCACACTGAATACCTCACATATCCATGTCACAAGCTGTGCTACCTTTTCCATGTTACAAATGTTCACCTGCCAGCTCTTAAAAGTTTTAGTCATATTGGCAGAAGAAAATATCCTTGTTTTATATATGGATTGTCAGAAAGACCGAACTTACACTGTTATTACCTTCCTTCATAGAGCAGAGCCGGGGGTCACTACATCTGACCTTCATATTTCAGGAGCTCTGCCACAAGACCCTACACTTACAAGCTTATTGATAATTTTGTCATTGTTTAATGTAAGCTTATTTATCTTTAAGAACCATGCTGTGTATTAACTTTAAACATTTAAATTAATGATTACTCTGTGATTTAAAGTCTCTGTGTAATACAACATACAGTCTAAGGACTTCTTACTAATTTGGCCACTGTCCTCTTTTGCTTGACCAGTAGACTATACTGCTTATGCCAGTTACTTAGTCTCAGGAAATGACAGACAACCTGTTTTACTTGCATCTCTTCATTAACTGTTTTTATTATGGTTATAAATTGATTGTCTTACTTATAAATGCCTGGGGAACCCAGTTGCACTGTATAACTGATTGTCTTCAGCCTCCAGCTGTAGAGCTATCATCTTGGCCCTGTGGTTTCTCTCAAATCCCACGTAGTAGACTCCTCCCTGCATCTTCTTTAGTGTTCCTATTTGTCCTGCCCACCCCTCCCCCCTCCCTTCACCTTTTCTAAACCTATAAATATAGGTTGATTCGTTAGGCGCCATATTTAATTCCCCTAGCCCTAAACTGCAGTCCTGTGTCCTCCTGGTGGTGTGCGGTCCGTAAGTGCTTGTTTTTTCTTTCCTTTGTATGAATTGTACTTACTATTAATTGCTATTTGCTCTATACAGTATACCAATAGATAAGTACACTAATTTGTTGTTTTAGACTGTGTATTTGTGTTTCTAGCCTCCCTCTACTGTTGTACGCTTTCTCCGCGTGGTCCATAAATTGCTCTGAAAGTTTCCTCTGTTGCCTTACCTGTACCTGGATTGCTGCCTAATACTAGCATTGTATCGTTATTAGTAGCTACATTAGCTTTTACTGTATAAAGGGAACCTCTCTGCTTAAATGTGCTCCAGTAGCTCTATGTTGTGTTAACTGAACCTCTCTGCTTGAATGTGCTCCACATGTGCATGCTTTGTGTGAGAGTGTTTTGTTGCTGCGTAGTGCATAACCTGCTTTGAAGGCATCCTCTGAAGGCTCCACTTATCCTGGAAGGCTATCGGCTTCTATGGGACACCATTAGAACTTATTACAGTAGTCTATTGATTTTTTTTAGGCTATCGACTACTATAAGGTACCATTAGAACTTACTCCAGTAGTCGATTGTTGCTTTAAATGATACCGACGACTATGAGGCACCATTAAACCCTATGGCTTTTTATAGTGCTTTTTGCATTAGTCGCTACCTAATTGAACTCTGATGTGATGATATGTGAAACTCGCTAACTTAGAAAGGGTAGCATCTGCCCCTCTGTCGCTAATCTACCAGAACTCTGTCGCTACTCTACTAGAACTATACAGGCGACTTACTCTGCTGACTTTGCATATGGTGTCTAAACGGAGTTTAAATAGGTGTTAACAGAATACAGGCATAGGGACAGAATCTCTCCATATAGCCGCCATTCATGCTACTTGGATAGATGTTTTAGCCGCAAATTGTACACTTTCTAACACTTTGGTATGTATGCTTCACTCCTCAACTAGTCTTTCCCTCAGCGATCTTCATTTTTAAGCGTAATAATGCTGTATATCTGTTAGCGATGTATAAGCCCTAAACTATAATAGATTTTTAAGCCTCAAGTTATGCTGATGTTAATAGCCTTAGCTATAACTGAATGTTAAGCTCCAAAGTAATGCTTATCTGCTAGCTGTTTTACTTTACTATTCTACTTGTTTTTACAGCATGTTGCATTACTCTACATGTTAATTGTCTAACTCAGTTTCTGTAGCTAGACTTACTTTGAAAGGCGACTACAATTTAAGGGAACTATAATATATTAGGGTATGATATGGATAACTACATGATCTGCTATTAAGTATTTACCTCGATTGTTGAAGGCAGAATACCTTTTCTGATATTTATATTGTTTTGCTTGCTAAGCCACATGTGTATGTTTTACCGCTCAAGCTTATTTTTTGTAAAGTATATTTAACCTCCTGTGTCTCTACTGCTCTTGTAAGTAACACTCTATCAACTATTGACTTGTATTTGTCCTCACCAGTTCTACCCTGCACTGTATTAACTCTCAACCTACTTTAGCTTAGGATTTTAAGTCTTCTCTATCTCGTTTTCAGCTATTAAGCCTAGTGCCTGTGACATAGGTTCTCCATCTTCCCTAATGTAACAAGGCAGAAGGAAAGCTCTCAGGAACAGAAGGGCTTACCCAACAGGATTCCCAGCGTGTATTTACAGCCCAACTAGCCTAACTTCACAGTATAAGCTACTGCTCTTATAGGTATTAAACTGAAATTTGAGTGTCTAAAGTATTACCTATTGTAAGGGCCAGCACACCCAAGGACCAACCCTAGGCCATCCCCTACTTTCTCACCTGTTTTCTTCCTTTATCACCTATCTTTAGTCTGAATGTAACTCCTTTCTTCCTCCACTAGAGGGCAGCAGTACTATAGCATGTAAAGTTGCTTTTTACCTGCTACTCAATCTCCTTCAATCCTGAGGGGCAGCCTTCCTCTGTGTACTACTGGAAGTATACAATAGATTAAATCACCAACCTTGTACTGTTTCATACCATTGTCACTGAACTTCTACCCTTTCAGTGTTATCATAAGTACACCTCTACCCTACTCTACCTGTCTTTACTACTCCTTTTTTAAACCCCTTTTTTTCACTTTTAAGTCCAGATTCTTTGTCTTAGTTCAACTGTCCCTTTCCCTCTCCCTTACACATTCTTCCTTCTTTACACATTCCACTCTATTTTGCCTTATACTAATTATCTATAGAATAAATCCTTACCTTCCCTAAGCCTGGGGAACCCAGTTGCACTGTATAACTGATTGTCTCCAGCCTCCAGCTGTTACCCCAGTGTCCTTAGCTTAGCTTTATATCCCTTACCACCCCTCCCTAATCCCACCAATCTTCACAATCCATTAACCTAAACACCCACCTTAATTGTCTACTTCCCTTATAAGCTATTCTATACTAATCACACCACACCCTCTCTCCTGTTAACCACCCTCTTTAGTTTCCTCCCCATTTTCTCTTCTTAGTCTTTATTTACCTTGCTTCCTACATCTCTACCCAACCCCTACAACCTTGTACTCTTTATCCCCAAATATGACTATAACTGTAAAACCTAAACTCACCAAAACCATATTCTTAAGCATAATTTCTATTTTCCTTATTTATTCCTACACCATCACCTCATTTGAAAAACCATACCACTACCACTTTTATTACTCCCATAAACAAACAACAATTTACAATTCTATCATCCCTAAAGGTCAAATTAACATTACATCTACTCCCAGCTACCTACTACCTAAATACCATAGAATCTCACACATCAAATACCATACATCCACAATAAGGACAAACTTTATAAATATCCTGTAAACCCAACTTAAAAGATGGTGACATCCACCCCAACCCCTGGCCCCACAAATCCCACTCTACTAACAACCCAGCCCAATCCTCCCAACTCTTTCCTAATAGGACACCTGAATATCCAAGCATTAATAACAAAATAACCCATCTCCATGCCCTCCTTCATACCCATAACTTTGACATCCTCTGTCTAACAGAAACATGGTTAAAACCAACAACCAAAGACAATGAAATCATTCCACAAGGCTACAATATACTTAGGCTAGACCAGATAAAAAGTAAGGGTGGTGGAGTTGCAATCTTATTCAAAGAGGGACTTCAAATCTCACTTTACCATTTGACCCACCTAAAATAGCAAGGCTGAGGTACTTATTACCAAATTCCAGACTAACAAGAACAAATCCATATTTGCATCTATCTTCCACCTGGTAATAATATTAGTGAGAATATACTAAGCCAGGTGTCCTCCACATACCCCCAAGAAACTATTATACTTGGTGATTTTAACACTGATTGGACAACTATCAAAGCTGATAATCCCTCGTCCCTAATCAACCTTCAAGGATTCAGTCAAACTATAACCTCCACTACCAGAATCAACAAACCAAACAAAAAAGAGAGCATACTAGACTGGATTCTTATAAATAGACAACAACAAAGGTACAATGTTGGAACTCTACCTGATATTAGTGATCATACTTTAAAGCTATATCCTTAGGCATAAAAATGATATCTCAAATCTTCCTATTTATAGAATCAGACGTATCAACAAACATGTCAACCCAACATTATTCCAAAATGAACTAAATGCTTGTGACTGGAACCCTTTAAAAATTCTACCACTTGAACAAGCCATTGACTATCTAAACTCTAAATTTCTATCTATCCTTGATAAGCATGCACCCAAAAGGACCATCAAAATGAAAGCCAAACCATCCCCCTGGCTTTCCAAAGAAACCAAATAAAAAATCTTACTTAGAAATAAATCCTGGGCAAAGTGGAGAGCTAACAAAAATACTTCTGATCAACTACTGTTTAAGCAACTGAGAAATAGTACAAAAAAGGCAATACTATCCGACAATAAAAACTACTACTATAAACTACAACAAAACCACAAAAATAACCCCCAGAGATTTTGGTCTAGTATAAATAAACTCCTTTCCCCAGGGCACTCTCAGACGCCAGCCCCACTTCCAGCAGACCCAAACACCCCCCAGCAAACAGCCAATGCCTTCAATTCCTTCTTTACGAAACACTAGCAAGCCAACTTACTAGACAGCTCAAACCTTGCCACTTCCACACATAGTATGCTTTCTCAATACAACCAGTCTCTACCACTCTTATCTTCAAACTCATCCAAAAACTTAAGCCCTTCTGCTGACCAGCTACCTTCTGAATACCTCCAAAAAGCAGCCAAAGTAATTTCTTATCCTATATCCATCCTCATAAATAGAACCATTAAGGAAGGGAATGTTCCTAACATCTGGAAAATCTCCCATATCATTCCCCTTCACAAAGGCGGAAACTCAAACGACTCCTCTAACTTTTTATCTCCAAAATTATGGAAAAATGTGTTCATCATCAACTTTTAAACCATTTAACTCAAAATAATATGATAGCAAAATGCCAACATGGTTTTAGGCCATCCCATAGTACCACGACAGCCCTGCTATCCTTTACAGATGTTATAAATAGACATCGCAATAACAACAACCTCTCATCTGCTCTCTTTATTGACCTCTCCAAAGCTTTCGACATGGTTAACCATGCCCTTCTTATCAACATTCTTGAATCCTTCTAGCAATTAAATGGTTCAGGTCCCACCTAACCAATAGACAACAAGCAGTTCTTTGGGCAGATAATATATCATCTCTTCTACCTGTCACCCTGGGAGTCCCTCAGGGCTCTATTCTTGGTCCACTTCTCTCTTTTTATTAATGACCTGCATGTAACAATCCCAAATGCCACCTGCATTCAATATGCAGACGACTCAACATTAATTTGTTCAGCAAGCTCACCATCTGCACTACAATCTGACACAGAAAGTATTCAATTCAGTTGAAACTTGGTTCACTAAACGCTGTCTCCTTCTTAATGCTAAGAAAACCAAGCTCCTTCTTTTACACCAACCAATAAGTCCACCCCAATAGATTTTCTATCACTTCCAATAATGATACTATCATACACCCTGACTGCACAACCAAGTTGTTAGGAATTACTATTGATAACCTTACATTTGATAATCACATAAATAACACAATTAAAACTATCAACAAGAAAATTGGTTCTTATATCGAATCAAATCCTTCTTAACTCCAACAGCTAAAACCCAAATTGCACACTCCCATTTAATCTCTACTCTTCTTTATGCCTCCCATATATACTAACCTCAAAAAGAATAACCTTGTTAAACTAGAGCATGCCTATAACAACATCGCCAGATTTGCCACGGTAATCCCCACTGCCTAAATCTCATGCAGCTGGGCTGGCTAGAAATTCAAAACCTCTAAAAATCTCCCAACTAACCATGGCCCACAAGATATTTTATCAACCTAATAGAACTCCTATACTATCCAATCTCATAATCCCTATAAAACCTAGATATACTTCTAGCTAGCATAACCAAACTAACAATTTGGCTGGAAACTCCTGTTTCTAACACTGTGGGAAAAGACTGGAACCTACTTCCCAAAGAACTAACATCACTCTCTTCTTTGCCTCTCTTTAAACAAAAGCTCAAAACACACTTTAAAATACACTGGTTATGCCCATGCAGTAAACCAGACGAACCCTTCCTTGCCTGAGCTCATATTTGTCTATACCATACTAAGGTTTTTGTTTTGTTTCTTTCCTCATTATTTTCTCTGATGAGGAACTGAACTGGTGAAATCACAACGATACAATTACACATACTGGTTGACAAAAAAATAAATAAATAAATAAAAAAAACATAAAAAATGGTGCATACTTTATTTCTACTATGTTTATGTACTATGTAACAATTATCATTCCTTCATTGTTTGTATTTCATGTTTTACTGTTTGGAGCTTTTCTCCTCGGGCCTCTACTGAAAATGGAAATATATCCAGCTAGACCAGCCCGGTCAACAAATGTAAAATAAATAAATAAATAAATAAATAAAATAAATTGACCTGAGGGTGGGAAGCCCACTCTGCTCAGCCTCAATCCCCTAGCCAACCCCCAATTCCCACTTATCCCCTCTTACTCTAATATTATGCTTCCTACATACATACTTCACTTGTGACTCTTACTCCTAAACCCTCCCCAACTGACTTTAAAACTTGTATACATACACTTGTGTTTCTTCTTTCTTGCTCCCCATCTCTATTCATTTTGAACCCTGTGAACCCCGTTTCCAGCTGTCCGTCTCCCTCCCATACTTCTGTGCACTATAGCATTTATAATTACAGCCCCCCGAAATAGTATCTGTCTGTTCTGCATTGTATCTTTTTCTTTTCCAAATAAATTCTCATTTCCTCTTATTTTGAATATATCATTAAACTCTAGCCTTCAGTACCCGTCTATTTCTTACATTCCAGAGAAGATGCCAGGACAAGCTACCTCCCATCTTTTATAGAAAATACTTATCTCCTTACCTATATCCTCTTCCAGACCTTAGAATCCTCCATCACTGAATCTCCTGCTGCCCTGTAACTTCTTGTTTCCTTCTTCATTGCTTCTTCCTCACTAAGCGTCATCCATAAAATACAGATAAACATAATTAATTCTGTGACTCTTCAGCTTGTCCTCTATTCTTCTTCTCCTACTGTGCCATCTTTCATTCTACCGTGACTCAGTAATACCTTGGAATATCTCTCCAACTCTGTCCCAACCACCTATCCATACTTCCTCTTTACACTCTTCAACGATTGCACCAAACCTATTTAATATTTCTCCTCACATTTATTCCAAATAATAGGCTGATTAACTGCACTTCAACTCAAACCAAAACAAAATTAAGTGCAAGAATCCTCTCCAAAAAACAAATATCCATAATTCTCGAATATACTAAAATCCATCTAGAAGGAGATATACGCTCTAATCCTGGTCCCACCTTTCATAATGAACACAATCATTCCCCACACACTTCTGTAGCCTAACAACAGCCAATCCCCAATCCTGGTGCTCTAATTTTTGCTGCAGTAAATGTTAGAACTACAGGAAATAAAACTGTTGAGCTACTACCTACATTGGCTAGCCATAACATTTCCACAAGAAATAATATTATTACTTGATGTGAATGTCAATTGGTTGGAAATAAACTCTAAGTCCCCTACATCTAGAATGACCTTATATGGTTTCACATAACTAATAGCCCCACACATTATAGCAAGACATCTAATTCTCTATTGGACTGGATCCAAGTATCAGACCCCAGCAAGAACTCATCACAAGTACAGCATCAGATTCTGTCAGTGATCATCTCCTAATCTGTACGACTATACATTTCACACATCCAGATAAAAAGCACATTTATAAAACAAGGCAGAGTCAGGTACCATGGAAAAGAAACTCAGTACAGTCCTGCAGTTCAAAAAACTAGCTGGTTTAATGATAGTTTAAAAAAGCATAAACGCATTTAAAATCACATAATTTTCATCTTGTTCAGTCAGACCATCAGATACATAAAACCAACATATATATATATATATATATATATATATATATATATATATATATATATATATATATATATATATACCTCAAGACAGTCCATCAATTCTCAGTTTACCCTGATTAATTATAACTAAAGTGTAACTTGCAAAGTGCCTTGTGCATTGAAACATTAAAAGTACATAAAATGAATATACATGTTGTAAAAGCATAAAGAACATCTAAGAGGTGACAATATAAAATGGTGACAAAAAAGTAACATAATATTTCACAGCTTAACAGATTTAATTAAATAAAAATATTGACTTCTTATAAAATTCACTAGTTAATGGAGTGCATGTTAAAACATTAAAATGTATTTACTCCCTCTAGTGTTTTTTTTTTTTTTGTCAAATGACATATTTAATGGGAATGAACAATACACAATTTCTTCTTTCAAAGCTTAGCTGCTCTCAGTTTTAGTAAGGGGGCTATGGAGGTATAATCATTGAGTCCTGATGGACTGGTGGCTTCCAAAATCAGTCGCCACCATAGCTCCCCAATCTTTTCCTCCCATAGCCTCTCTCTAACCTATTTCTTTATCTGTTCAAGTACAAAGAAATAATAATGTGCTCTGTGACATGTTAATGTATGTTTGTAAAGAGCACTGGACTCTTTTTTTACTTTGAATATTGTAGTGATGCTCATAAATCCTTCTCCTCAATTTTCTTTCCGTCTTTCTTACATAGAAGGATTCACATTCCCCATACAGATCTAGGTAAATCAGTCCATTAGACTCACAGTTATAAAATTGTGCACTTTCTATCCATTTATTCCTACTTGATAAGAATATTCTCTCTTTTTTTGATATATAAATACATTGAGCACATCTTCCACATTTGTATGTTCCTTTCCTTTTCTTATCCCCACTTCCATTTTGGAGGTTAGAAGGGGGCTGTGGAAGGAAAAGATTGGGGAGCTATGGTGGCAATTGATTTTGGAAGCCACCAACCCACCAGGACTTAGTGTTTATACCTCCATAGTCCCCTTACTAAAACTGGGAGCAGCTAAGCTTTGAAAGAGCCAGGGAGCATTTTATTCATTTGGTATATTGCAGGGCTAGAGTGTACAGTGAGTCAAGGAATATTGCATTAGTATGGGTTACTGCATTATCTAGAAGTAATGTTTTTAAGACTTGACCAGTTTATTGCTTTTAATAAGTCAATCAATGTTTGAACTTTTATTAGGTTGCAGGTAGATTGTTACTTCATTGTGGGGTACTCCTTTGGACATAAGCTGGTAAGTGACCACTTAAATTGTCTGGGAGTGTACCAGATGTAGACTAGTTTTCTGGGCTGATGACCAGTATCCAATCTAGTTTGGAGACATTGTTGTTATGTTTATTAATTTGAGTGGGGGAGTTAACTAGTTGGGTGAACCTACATAGGTTCGTACTAGATGATGAAAAGTCAAAGGATAAGTTCTGCCAGTTAATGTTAGCATCACCTAAAAGGATTGCTTAATTGCTCTTAGTGTGATAGATAAATGATATTTCTTCTTCAAAGATGGGAATATTTTGTCCTAGTGGGATATACAAGTACTATGATGCAAATGCTTTTTAAGTTAAATTTTAAGAAGGTGTTAAGAATTTTGGTTGTGCTAAATGCTGGTAGGTTTTGTGAGTGGAATGTTATACTATGGGTATTTGGAAAGAAAAAGGCTACTCCTCATATATTTTTTTATTTGATTGCATCCCATTTTACTATAACCTGGTGGAAGAAACCAGCAGCATTAATATTTAGTTTAAGATAGGTGTATGTTGCTGCTAGGTGTTGGGTTTATGATGGCTTACCCAGGAATAGAAAAAGGTGATTTTATTACATAGACTTTAAAAGTTTACTGTGACCAGATTAATGGTTTTAGTAGACTTTGAGGGATTGGAGGATGGGCTTTCTCTGGATTTGAGTGTATGTCACAACACAGATGAATGTGGGAGAGATAAAGTCTGTTCGTGAAGGAAGTTGTACTAGTTTTGGGTAGGAGCTTTATTTATAGGTTAGTATGGCATTTATTAATATTTTTGTTTTAGAATACAGGAGGGGTGTTAGATGAAGTATATTGGGAGAAATGTTGGAGAAACTGTTAGAAAACGGTTGTGTTGGGGGGAGGTAATAGTAGATGTAAATTGTGCTAAAGAGCTCATTGATGAAGATATTAAGAGTGAGAAATAATACAATTAAAGTAAGACTAGGGGGGAGTAACATGCTTTTAAAGTCATTGAGTGTAATATTGGCTTTTAGTTTTGAATGAGAACTTATTGGGGTGGCTTCTGAGAAGAGGAAGTAGTGTAGACTATTGGTGTATTTAGGAAGTTTGGGAAAATGGAAAAGGACTAGTATGTTTTGAGAATGTGAAAGAGTCTAAAAGGAGGGAGAGAGGTAGTTTGGTGTATTTAACTGGTTTATGAACTGTTACATTTAATATGTGGAGGTATGAATCTGGGGTGTGGTATTTTTTATATAAATTTAGATAATGCATGGGTGGGTGGGTGGGTGGGTGGGAACTGGGGGTAGGCTAGGGGAGTGGAGTAAAGCTGAGTGTAGCAGGGCCCATTGCCCAGAAATGGGAGTTATGTTTTCTAGAGAAAAAAAATCAGTAAGGTCAGATGGTTAGTGTGCCTGCATGGCTAACAGAAGATTTGTTTTAAGAAACTGTTTACCACAAATTAAGACAGCATAATTAGGCTAATTAGTAAGAGTATATGGAGCCTGAAAAAGGGATTTGGCCATTGTCCATATATTTTACTGAACTATATTTCATTTTCTATTTTAAAACACAGGCTGAGAGAAGATGGAAAGAACAGCGAGTCTGAAATGCTAATATAACAAGAGAGATGTCAGCAGTAAAAGTGAAGTTTAACAGAGTGAGAGAGAGAGTGACAGAAAGTTGAAGAAAGTTAATGAGAGTTTTTGGGGATGGTGGTGTCCTCTAGTAGATTGTGTAGTTAAGGCTATATATATATATATATATATATATATATATATATATATATATATACATACACACACACACACACACACACACAGATATATATATAGTGTACATATATATATATATATATATATATATATATATATATATATGTGTGTGTGTGTGTGTATATACAGTGGATATAAAAAGTTTACACACCCCTGTAAAAATGCCAGGTTTTTGTGATATAAAAAAATGAGACCACAATAAATCATTTCAAAACTTTTCCCTCCTTTAATGTGACCTATAACCTGTACAATTCAATTGAAAACAAACAAATCTGTTAGGGGAAAAATTATAAAAAATAAAAAACTTATAATAAGCTGGTTGCATAAATGTGCACATCCTTAAACTAATACTTTGTTGAAGTACCTTTTGTTTTAATTACAACATTCAGTCTTCTTGGGTACATGCCTGCCATCAATTAAAGAGACTCTGATTAACCCCAGATAAAGTTCAGCTGTCCTAGTATGAGTTTCCTGACAGTTACTCAGTAGCCTGCTACAACAATAAATGCAATCTGAGGGTTATGCTGCTCAACGCTAGAAGTCTAAATCTCTTGATGCAGTCGCTTGAAGCACTCCTCAAAATGGAGAACATCGACATTTGTGCTGCAATGGAGACCTGGTTTAAAGCAGCAGAAAGGACCCCTGTGCTACCAGGCTGTAACTTATTCAACACCTTTTGGCCCCAGAACATGGACCAAAGCTCCAAAGGTGGTGGTGTCTCCATATTCATAAAGAATATGCACACCCCCAGACTAGTAGCCCAGCATAACACATCTGAGATACTCCTGGTATAACTAACATTGGGTAAGATGGCAATTCAAGTCTTAGCCTGCAATAGGTCCCTAACCATGTCCCAAGACTCTCAACCCACATTCCTAAGCACCCTGGAAACTATAAAGATCCAATCCAACACTCTCATACTAGTTGACTTCAACTACCCCTCCATCAACTGGGAAAACTACTCATGCACCAATGCACTGACCCAACGCTTCCTGGAATTCATCAGTTCCAATACCCTGGACCAACTCATTCCTACCCCCACTAGAGGAAGCAACATCCTTGACCTGGTTATTACTAACATGGGCAACCCTTGCTCTACACCAATAGTCAATTCCTCCCTGGTTAGATGTGACCACAGACTAATCACCACGGAAATCCATATCTCACCCGCACTCCCCACAAAGGTATTCACTATGAAAAACTTTTCCAAATCTGACTTTGGACTCCTAAAAACAGAGGTGGCTAACTTCACAGCACCCATGCCAATGGAAAGAAGATGCATGACTGCCGAATCATACACCAGCACATACCTCCCAACTGTCCCGAATTACTCGGTTTTTACCGAGTTTTGGGGTCCAAATAATGGGGTGCCACAATTCACGAGTGGCACCCCTTCGTTTCCGATTTTTTTAATTTATTTTTAAATTTTTTTTTTCGCGCATTATGAGCTGACGTCATCACGTGCGTGATGACGTCAGCTCACCAGGGCTACCAGCCTGTCGGAATCAAGCTTTGCAAAGTTCAAATGCTTCCCGAGAGCGGGAACAGAAAGCAAGGCTGTATTTTCATTTAGAAGGCTCGCCGGAAGTAAGTGAGTGAGTGCGGAAAGGATTTCAGATTTAGAAGCCTGGATTTCATTGTTGGCTGCACGGAGAAGGATTTATTTTATTGTGTGGAGATTGGAGAAGGATTTCTTTTATTTAGAAGCCTGCCTTGATTTCCTCGCTCTGCACGGACTCGGAGAAGAAGTGTGTGTAGAAAGGATTTCTTTTATTTTCCTCGCCTCCGCATGGAGTAAAGGTAAGTGTATGCCGAGACTGGTGTATAGAAGGGTGTCTTGCTTGTTCTCTGGAACTGGTTAAAATATACAAATTGTGGGAAGTGAGACTTAGTTTTGAAAGAATAACTGGAAAGAAAAGGGCAGTAGTCATTAGGAATGTTTGCAGTCACTGAGAGATCATAATATCTGTGGCAAGGGTACTTCGAATTAAGTTAAGAGTGGAGTCCAGGCCACTAAAGTTATTTAGTCTGGTGGGTTTATTTAACAGTTGAAAGAAGCCTAAGGATTTGAATATTTTTTTTTAGAGGTACCTCATCAAGTCACAAAGCCTTAATGTTGAAGTCACCATGTAAGATAGAATTGTGAGGAAGGGAGGGTGGAAGGAAGGAAAAATCTAGTTGATGGTATTTTTAAGCAAGGTGACCAGTGATAGGGGAGGGATGTAAATTAAACCAAGGCAGAGTTTTATGTGTTTGCTAGCAGTAATGTAACAATAATCCTTTGTCATGTGTCATTTTGGGAGGCGTTAATAGTAGTAGTAATAACTGTGCAGTGTAATTGATGCTTGTGTTGTTATAAATAGTAGTGGTTCACCTCTTGTTCTATTGCCTGATTTATTATCTGCATAAAAGTGAAAATTTCTTTTATGATGACCGAGAGGCAAAAATATCTTTAAACTAAGTTTTAATGATAGCAAAAATGTCAAAATATTCAGATATTAGTGAGCCATCAGTTTAGGTTCACTTATTGTTAATGGTATTAATGTTAACTAAGGCGACTTTCATTTTATTTTAATCTCTGTAGGGGGAGAGATGTCAAGGAAGGATGGACATGGACCAGGATTTAATTTACTATTTCCTGATCTGTGACTTTTGTAGTAGGGTAGGTAAAGGTTTTTTTAGTTTGATTTAAAGGGTGGGTACATTTTTGAGGTTGGGGAGTGGAATTGAAGTAGGTTTGTAGTATGTAGATGTGAGTTCTAAGGGGAGTGTGTGTGTGTGTGTGTAAGAGCTACTGCATACTTTGCATTAGTGTAGTCATAAGCATCCTTATCTGTCATATGCGAGACCATGGTTGAATTTCATAACAGGGAGTTATAGCTTTTAGTCTTACAGTTAGTGCAGAGGATTAAGATGGTGACCTGTTAACGAACAGCTTCCTGTAGTTCCACATCTGTGTCTCTCAGTTTGCATTTCCCTTCTGTATGACCCTAAGCAAGTCACTTAACCACTCAAAGATCTGCTGGACAGTGTCCCTAGTAACTACCTATAAAACTATGAACCTTTATTTGTTATACAGGTAGTTATAAAGGAGGCTTGTATACTGAAAGAATATTTGTGAAGAAGAGGGAAAAATGACACTCAAAAGTAACTGAGGATCAAATTATGATGTATATTGTTAGGAGCAGCATAAGTGTAGGGATAATTCTGAACATAAATACTATAGGAAATGTAGTCACATCAAGTGTTGGAGAGAGTATGACTGATACGTTGAGAAAATAAATATATTTATAAGAGGGAGGATATTTATGGATAAAGTTGGTAGGTAGAGAGCTGATGTTATGTGTATAATGATGGGGGAATAGCAGAAGTAAGAATATGCATAAACGTGGGACGATTGGGATTAGCCCGGGATGGGAGTGTTATGTGTATGGTGATGGGGGAATAGCAGAAGTAAGAATATGCATAAACGTGGGACGATTGGGATTAGCCATGGATGGGAGTTAGTGTGTATGGTGATGGGGGAATAGCAGAAGTAAGAATATGCATAAACGTGGGACAATTGATATTAGCCAGGGATGGGAGTAAGAGGGCAACAAAGTGGGCTGCTCTAATCAGATCAGATGATTGCCAAATCAGTGCACACCTGCTCACAACTGTGACTTTATGCAACATGGCAGTAAAGTTAGTAGATACTAAGCAAAATAGTGGCACACAAGAAGCTGACAAGCTTTTGTTGAAGGAGAAAGAGGAAACTGTTGTGTTATGAAGCAGGACAGAAGTACAGTGGGGACACTGATGTTACAGATAAGTGATCCAGAACAATGAAGATGCCCTGTATTCCCCACAGTAAAGCACTGTGGAATGAAATCTAGGCAACAACTGGGTGAAATGAGAGGTGAAGATCTATGCTTATAGTATGCTTGGAGGTCCCAAACTTAGCACAAAAAATTTATTAAAAAAATAAATAAATAAACGAAGCCGAACCACCACGGCTAGAGGAAAATCTAGCTTTATTAAACACACAAATGAATGTAAGAGTGAGCGCTTTTACGCTCTATCTGATCGTTTCTTCAGACTACAATTACACACAGCATCATCCTATCTAAATATCTAGAGAAAATTTGCCAGCGAAATGCATGGTGCTAACACAACATTTTATTCTAGCAACTTTACAAAATTATACAAGCAATGTTTAAAATGTGTCCTTGGTTTTTGACATTTTGTCCCCCCCAAAAAATATGAAATTGTAAAGTGCGAGACACTGTGCAAGATGCCTATGGCTTACACTTCTGTCATTCTATTTATAGTGTGGGTGTGGAAGTTGACTTTTATGATGTAAATGTTCTGAATTGGGCAGTTTGGTTCATGCTTTTTGTTTCATTGCCTACAGTACAGCCTACTGGAAAAATGGTCAAACAGTAAATTTAAAATGCGCACAGTCAGGAAGGTGTATCAAAGAAAATAACACATGTATGTTTCTTGTTTTGTGTGCAAGGGGTAGGATTTGAAAATAGCCCAAAGGTAATCTTTATCCACCACTGGCCAGATGCATTTTCTTTGGATGTGGTGTGGGTTTCAATGCTGTTTCAATTAATGTGAGTTTCAGGGGCAGAGAAGTTTTAATGCCAAGCCTATTTTCATTGCTTTGTTTACCAGATGTCTTAGTGTTTCTGCATTGTTGTGCTGTAAAATGTAAAAATAAAATCCAAATAATCATTGTAGAAGTAAAGCTGTGTGCACAATTTAGTGTCTATGGTAAATGGGGCGAGCCAGGTAATGGGACATTGGGATGGCTGCAGGGGGGCTCTGCCATATTTTGGTTGTCTGTTCTTCAGTTTGCGTTTGAAAGTTGGTATCCCACAATTCCATTGGAGTGGGTGGGGTTACATAAGTGTGTATGCAAATTAGATGTTAATCAGCATACAGATTTGTACCTATTTTTCATGGGCCTTGTCCAGATTTTTGATGTTTCCAGGTTGAGAGCTATGCACCAGCGCACTGTACGAACACGTACATAAATGCATGGAACTAGCCATACCCAAATCATACACCAATGCACTGTACAAACACGTACATAAATGCATGGAACTAGCCATACCCAAATCATACACCAATGCACTGTACGAACATGTACATAAATGCATGGAACAAGCCATACCCAACAGAACCAAGATACTCTCCTCCAAAAAAGGAAGCCAATCTCGTGGTCCCCTGCCATTAGTAAACTGTACAACTGAAGGAAGAAACTGTTGCAGAAAAAGGTGAAGTCCCAAGACTCAAAAAATTCCCATATTAGCCTCAACAAAAAGTTGAGATCCCTCATCAAAACCTCCAAAGTCAGCTATGAAGGCAGAATTGTGGCAGACACTAAAAAACAACCACAAAGCCTTCTATAGTTATATCAAGGATCTCCATGGCAACACCCAGATTTGCTCTGAGTTACTGCACAATGGTACCTCCTATACTGAACCAACAGATATTGCCAACATACTGTCCGACAGATTCAGTGCCAACTTTATCCCTCTCTCCTCCCATAAAGGACCAATCTCAATACCAGAAGAATGCCAGGCACCCAGCATTACTGCAGCACAGGTTAAAGCTGCATTGTCCAAGGCCAAGAATACAGCTTCCATGGGACTCAACAATATCTCTGGCTGTGTTCTACATGAATTACAAAGTCAACTGGCACCATATCTGTGTGCCCTGTTCACTCATAGCCTCACCTAAAGCTTTGTCCATTCCAAATGATGCACTGCTACAGTCATCCCTCTCCATAAAGGAGGAGAGACTACAGACCCTGGAAATTATCACCTCATTAGCCTGACAAGTCTGATATGTAAGGCTATGGAGCGCATCATCATGGACCTAATTAACAAGGATATAGAGAATCTTCAAACTCTAGATCCCATGCAATTTAGTTTGTGAAAGGTAGCTCATACCTGCTCAACCTGGTTGATTTCTTTGAGTCATTCACCAAAGCTGTGGATGAGGTAAGGCAATTCATACAGCCTACCTCAATCTGGCCAAGGCCTTTGATATCATTCCTCACTCAGGAATTATTGATAAAATCACCAAACTAGGTATCAACCCCTATAGCGTTAGGTGGGTGCTAATTGGCTCACAGATAGAACCCATCATGTGAAAGTAGCAGACTCCAAGTCTGACTGACAACCATACATACATGTGTATACACATATATACATGCATATGTATACACATATATACATGCATGTGTATACACATATATACATACATGTGTATACACATATATACATGCATGTGTATACACATACATACACACATGCATATGTATATACATACATACATGCATACATACACACATGCATATATGCATACATACATGAATGTGTCTACACTTACATACATATATGTGTATAGTACCAGGAGTTGTACCATCATTCTCAGCACTCATTCTATTCACCCTCATAGTCCTTTTGTCTAGCATTTTTTTTGTTATATTTCTTAACTTCTCGTAGTCTTTTTTCCTAATCTCTCCACTTTCCATCCTAAATATTCCCCCTTTGTCCACAGCAAACCTTACAGGTATTCCTTCTCTCCTGATTTCCACATAAGTATTTCCTGGGGTGACAATATTCCTGATTCCTTTACAAATTCATTCATATCTTCAGCATAAATCTCCCACCCTCAACTTCCTTTGGTAATAATATGCAATCAGCTGCATACATGTTTATGCAATACATTTTGCCTCTTGCTCACAAATTTCTATCAGACTGTTTATTCCCTTGTGCCAGTTACTCCAAGATCAGAAAAAGACAGCAGGGAAAGGAAATATCCTAATTTAACCTGTCCTGCTCCTTAACCCCACCTTATCTGGCAAACAAAAAGGCCCCTATAGTGCCTTGTTTAGGCAAGGTTCAAATGACAAATTCACCACCATAACAGGAACAGGCAAGCAAAAACTGAGGGTAATGCTACTCAGTGCTAGACGTCTAAATCTCAAAATGCACTCACTCAAGGCACTCCTTAAAATGGAGAACATCGACATCTGTGCAGTGACTGAGACCTGGTTCAAGGCTCCAGAGAGCACCCCTACACTACCAGGCTATAACTCATACCACACTTTTTGTCCATGTAACCTGGACCGGAACACCAAAGGCGGAGGTGTGTCTATATTAATTAAGGATATCCACACCTCCAGGCTAGTTGCTCAGCATAATGCATCCGAGGTTATCCAAGTGCAACTAACTCTGGGCAAAACTGCAATCCAAATTGTAGCTTGCTACAGATCCCCCACCATGCCCCAGGATTCCCACTCCTCTTTCCTTGATGTACTGGAAAATATTAGGGTTCAACCAAACACCCTAATAATGGGCGATTTCAACTACCCCTCCATTAACTGGGAAAACTACTCGTGTACCAACTCCTTCACATAACGCTTTCTGGAATTCATAAATTCCAATGCCTTGGATCGACTTATCCACACCTCCACCAGGGGCAACAATATCCTAGACCTAGTCATTACCAGCATGAGTGACCGGTGTTACACACCTGAAGTCAACTCCTTGTTGGTCCAATCCGACCATAAGCTAATCACCCTTGATATCTACATCCCGCCCCCACCCCCCATTAAGGAAACCATGGTAAAAAATTTCTCCAAAGCCAATCATGCTTCTTAAGACAGAAGTGGTGAACTTCATGACACCCATGCAGATGGACAATACAGTTATGACTGCTGTATCCTACACAAATGCACTCTATAAGCACTTACACGAGTGCATGGATCGTGCTATCCCAAACAGAACCAAGATGCTATCCTCCAAAAAAAGGAAGCCAATTTGGTGGTCCCCTGCCATAAACAAACTGTACAACAAAAGGAAGAAATTGTTGCAAAAGAGAGTAAAATCCCATGTGTGGAGGAGCTCCCTGGTCAACCTCAGTAAGAAGCTGAGATGCCTTATAAGATCCTCCAAAGCTAGCTATGAAAACAAAATTGCCACTGATTCTAAGGACAACCACAAAGCATTCTATAGCTATGTCAAGAATCTCAATGGCAACACCCAGATCTGCTCTGAGTTACAGCACAATGGCATGAAAATTACAGAACCAACTGATATTGCCAACATCCTGGCAGATAGGTTCATTGCTAACTTTATCCCCCCTCACCCCCTAAAAGACCCATATCTATACAGGAAGAATGCAGAGTCCCTGTAATCACAACTATGCAGGTAAAAGCTGCACTCTCTAAAGCCAAAAACACAGCATCCATGGGACCGGACAACATCCCAGGCTGCATTTTACACGAACTTCAGAACAAACTGGCTCCCCACCTAAGCACCATGTTCAATCATAGCCTCACATCAGTCTTTGTGCCCACTGAATGGTGTACAGCAACAGTTATCCCACTCCACAAAGGGGGAGCCATCACTGATACCAGGAATTATCGCCCTATTAACCTGACAAGCCTGGTCTGCAAGGCCATGGAATGTATCATGGAACTCATAAACAAAGACATTGGTAACCTCCAAACTCTGGATCCCACCCAGTTCAGGTTTGTGAAAGGCAGATCATACCACCTGAACCTGATCTACTTCTTTGAGGCAGTCACCAAAGCCGTAGATGAGGGTAAGGTGGTTCGCACAGCCTATCTTGACCTCGTCAAGGCTTTCGACACCATCTCCCATTCTGGAATTATAGCTAAACTCACTAAACTAGGTATAAATCCCTATGTCACAAGATGGGTCACTGACAGAGCCCACACTGTAAAAGTTGCACACACCAAATCTGACCTGAAACCAGTGACAATTGGAGTACCATAGGGTTCAGTCCTGGGACCGCTCCTGTTTGGTATCTACTTCTCTGAAGGACAGGCTAACACAGAAGGCCTCTGGCTGATGAAGTTCACAGATGACTGCAAACTGGGAGCCATAGTAGAGTCCCCAAATGATGTGGAAATCCTACAGAAGGGCCTCACTGAGACAGATGCCTGGTGTCAGACCCATGGCCTCAAGCTCAATGCCAAAAAGTGCATTGTCATCCCCTTTGGTAAAAACTCTGTAACCATGAGCTACTACATAGACAGCAGTCTACTTAACAATGAATGTGTGATAAGAGACCTTGAGACCCAGGTAGACAGTAGTCTGGCCTTTGATAGTCACATCGCTACAGTAGTCAGGAAGTCCATTTACATGGCACACCTCATCATAAAAGGGTTCTCATTCAGGAATAAAAAGGTCATTGTTCCCCTCTACTCGACACTCATTAGACCCATTATAGAGTACAACGCCCCTTATGGAATGTACCTCACAAGACATCTGCAGCAGCTGGAAAGGCCACAGAAGTACCTCACAAAGAGGATTACTGGTCTCAAACAGATGCCCTACACTGACCTTTTCAAAAAACTCCAGCTTTACTCCATAGTATATCGCCTACTCTGAGGTGATCTCTGCCTAACATATTAAGCTATGTCAAACCCGGAGCTGTTGGACATGCTGCACCTAAAGAAATCCCAATACCTCTGAGCTACACACTCTAGGGACATAAACCTTGTCACCACAATAAACAGGATATACTGGAGGGATAGATTCCTGTCCCAGAGACTTCCTATACTCTGGAACAAGCTACCCATCTATGTCAAGCAAAGTTCTGCATTAGCACTCTTCAAGAAAAATCTTGATGAGTGGATAGAAAATAGGAAATACACCCTGGGGATCACTTATGTGGCTCTGCTCGACAGTTGCACAGGAAAATAACTTTCTTGGGTGGCATAAGCCAGGGAACCTTGTTGGCTAGGCTTACATAGGCCCTTGGGCCAATAGCCTAGTACCTATCTATGAACCTATGAACATCCACTGACCCTGATTTAAACATTCAACTTCTTATATATAATGCTGTAATACTTTATAAAGCCTTTCTTTCTTCCTTTTTTCAAGTGTTTATTTCAAACTAATCTTCATGAAATCCCAACTCACTGAATCAGATTTCTTCTGAATATCCACAAGAACCACATTTGCCCCTTGCATCCTTTCCCTCTCATATCAGCCTACAAAAGTTTAGTCTCCAGTGATCTGTGGCTCAGTTAGCCTTTACAAAATTACTTTTTTCTGCACTACTCAGTTTTGTAGCAGCACATCTAGCCAAGCTGCATATACCTTAGCTGTATTTTTTGCATCACTGTTGTATAAAGAAATTAAGTTTCTTTTTCTTTCCTTCCCCTTTTCCTTTCTGTAACACCACTGTCTCTGATTGGCCATCCGAATTCTGGCACCACTCCATCTTTACCTCTATAGTTACACAGATTTGCTAAGCCCTCCCATAATGTACTCCTACCAGTTTATAATAATCAGTTGGGAAACTATCTGGGCTCCCTGCCTTTCATTTTTTTCTCATATGCCTAATCACTGCTATCTCCTCTACCAAATTGTGTCCTTTATGCATTTCATTTCTTTCTTTCTGCACTAGTTCTGGCCCTTCCCATCTCTCCGTGTTTAGCCACTGCTTGATTTTGCTCATGCATACAAGTTCTCATAAAATTTCCTAAAGTCCTCTCCTATCTCCTTATTTCAAGAAAATCCTCCTCTTTCACTGTGTATTAGCCCCAGCCACCCATGTTTAATGTCTTCGAACCTTTAAACTCCTTCACTAAAAATGTCTCCTTTATATATCCATTTTCCTCCCATCTGCTCAAACAAGACCTGTGTGTGTTCTTCCTACACCTTCCCTAACTCTTCCTTCTGCACCCTGATCCTGGCCAGCCTTCTCTCCATATCTCCAGTTATTTGTTCCTCTTCTTTTTCATTCATGCCTTGCTGCTGGTGTATCTTTTTTTTCCTCTGTCTGTTCCTGTTAGCATAGATTCTGAAGTCTTTTATGTTCCATCGCTTCAGTCCTCTTAGCAACCTTAATGTCATTCCAAACCTTGGCTTCTCCTTTTTCCTTTCCTGAATTTTTCATTTGAACTATATCTGTCCAGCTTTTGTAACCACTCAACTTAATCTACAGCTTTCCACTTAACTACTTTCCATTGCCACCTCCCCAATCCCTCCATTACTCCCGTCTATAAAATTGTGATTAGAGAAGATCTGACACTTTTTATATACATTAGTTGTCTCTTCCTCACATAAGGTTTCATCATCCACTAGTGTCACAGCACCAGTACTGGGAATAAATCCCTACGTCACCCACTGGATTGCCAACTGGCTCGCACTTAGGATTCAGATAATGAAAATAGGGGAAGCTTCCTCCACAAAGAGACCAGTCACCAGTGACATCCCCAGGGTTCTGAGCTGGCACTTCTGTTCAGCATTTTCTTTTCTGAAGTAAAAGCCAATACCTAAAGGTTCTGAATGATTACATCTGCAGATGACTACAAGCTCAGTGCAGTCATTGAATCCCCAAATGACTGGAAGGTTTGTCTCAAATAACAGGTGCCAAAATCATGGACTCCAACTAAATGCCAAAAAATACATTATTATATCCTTTGTGAAGTCATCTACCCCACGGAACTACCACACTGACAAAATAACTCTTAGGGTTGACCCAGTTGTTCAGCATTTGGGGGCTTATGTGGACAGTGACCTAACTTTTGACTAACATGTATCTATTGTTGTAAGAAAGTCTTTCTGTATTGCATAGTTTATAAACAAAGGGATTGTGTCTAGATCTAGGGATATCATGGACTGACTCAAACCCAGCCACTGTACTCAGTATCCTAGTTGACTGCTAAGAAGTGACCTGTGTCTGACAAACAAGGCATCCTCTGACCCATTGCTGATGGAGGGCCTGCAAATCAGTAAGTCAAATGACATCAGAAATACTTAGCCTAGGGATCTAAAACCTCTTCTGCAAAATCAACAGAATGGATTGGAGGGACAGATATACCTCTGAAAGGGTAGCGCTACTGTGGAGCAAACTCCTACATCCACATAAAACAAAGTTCATCCCTGTCCCTTTTAATGTGCAAGTTAGATCTGTAGATGGGAAACAGCAGATTTACCCCAGGACTGCTCCCTTTACTACTATAGGATATAGACAGCTCCTGAATGCTTTATCCCATGCATGGGTCCCCTCAAATTATCTATGGCATGATCCCAGTTATTCTCATTAGGGATAATATATAATTATGAGCCATGGAATGGGTAAGGGCAATCTATAAACAAATGGGATAGGTTATTAAGATAATAAAAAGGGAATGTGGCTAAGTTTAAAATGGCCTGTAAGGGCAGCTAGCCTAATACCTATGAACTAGTATCCTATACACCTGAACCAGTATCCTATACACCTGAACTAGTATCCTATACACCTGAACCAGTATCCTATACACCTGAACTCGTATCCTATACACCTGAACCAGTACCCTATACACCTGAACCAGTACTCTATACACCTGAACCAGTACCCTATACAAATGAACCAGTATCCTATACACCTGAACCAGTATCCTATACACCTGAACCAGTTTCCTATACACCTGAACTAGTATCCCATACACCTGAACCAGTATCCTATACACCTGAACCAGTATCCTATACACCTGAACTAGTATCCTATACACCTGAACCAGTATCTTATACACCTGAACTAGTATCCTATACACCTGAACCAGTATCCTATACACCTGAACTAGTATCCTATACACCTGAACCAGTATCCTATACACCTGAACTAGTATACTATACACCTGAACTAGTATCCTATACACCTGAACCAGTATCCTATACACCTGAACTAGTATCCTATACACCTGAACCAGTATCCTATACACCTGAACCAGTATCCTATACACCTGAAACAGTATCCTATACACCTGAACCAGTATCCTATACACCTGAAACAGTATCCTATACACCCTACCTGCCTGCTTACCTTCTTATCTGCTGAAAGTAATCTGGTCCATCCTCCCTCTTTTTTCTTCATCTAGCAGCCTATCCATTTCATCCATTTTTTTAAACTCCACTAATATTTCACATTAATCTCTGTCTCCTCATATAATCTATTTAATTCTGGCACTAACATTACACTGAAATCCCCTTTTCCTCACTTATATAGTTATCTCTATACAACCTGTCATTTCCACCACAATATCTTCATTTGAACCACAATACAATCCTACTACCACTCTGCTCTCCTCAGGTGTAATTCTTCACATCATGAATCTACCAGTCATACTCACAAAACTCATTCCACCACCATCTGCCTCCTTCTTGCAGTAATATCAAACTCCCTCAACAACCAAACCCTCCATCCCCACAAAAAATATCTCACCAATATTCTCTCTCCAACCAGTAGCAACTGACACTATCAAAAAACTACTGAAGAAATTAAAACCCACCAGACTGGCTGCAGATGGTCTACCTGCTGAATACTTACAGTTAACAGCAGATGGTATGGCGTACACTGTCTCATTACTAATCAATAGATCCATAGATGAACACCAGGTCCCTTCCATCTGGAAAACCTCATATATCATTCCCCTACATAAAGGTGGCCCATCAACTGAACTAAATAACTATAGACCAATTGGAATATTGTCTCCACTATCTAAAATTCTTGAAAGCGTAATTTATAAGCAGGTTACCGACTACCTACTCACTAACAGTCTTCTAACTAATACCCAACATGGTTTCAGACCATACCATAGCACAACCACTGCACTCATGTCTTTCATTGACACAGTCAACTTCCACAGGGCTAACAATAACTACATCTCTCTTCTATCTTATTTGACCTGTCAAAAGCCTTTGACATGGTCTCTCATGCTAACCTACTTAATACCCTCACTGACCTACATTTCTCAAACTCCACACTTGCAAGGTTCCAAGATTACCTCAGAGGATGACAGGAAGCAGTCTCTTGGTAGCAAACTCTTTCCCGCCTACTACCAGTCACCCTTTGAGTACCTCAGGGTTCTATCTTAGGCCCACTTCTATTCTCTATATTTACTAACAACTTCCATCTAGCAACCACTCATGCATCTCTCATGCAATATGCAGACGACACCACAGTAATTTGTTCTGCACCCTCTCTGTTGGTGCTTCAGACTAAAACTCAAAAAGCCTTTCATGAAATTGAGTCCTGGCTTACAAATGCTAACCTAATCTTAAACCCCCCCCAAAAAAAAAAACTATTGATCTCCCTCCCTAATAAATCTTCTTCCCCCTCTAACACCTTCTTCATTGCCTCACCTAACAATACCATCAGCGCCCCATCACCACACACTAAACTTTTAGGAGTAGAAATGGACTACAAACTTAAATTTGATATTCACATTTCCCAGACAGTGAAAAAGGTACATAAAAAACTTGGTACTCTATACAGGAATAAACACTACTTTACCAAAAATACCAAAATAGCCATTGTCCAAAGAGAGAGGTGGCAAAGGCTAAGGATAAGGAGTATGAAGAGTTGTATGAAAGGTTGGACACTAAGGAGGGAGAAATTGACCTATACTGATTGGCTAGACAGAGGGACTGAGCTAGGAAAGATGTGCAGCAGGTAAAGGTGATAAAGGATAATGAGGGAAACATACTTACAAGCGAGGAGAGTGTGTTGAGGAGATGGAAAAAGTACTTTGAGGGGTTGATGAATGAGAGGGAGAGAAGGTTGGATGATGTGGGGATAGTGAATCGTGAAGTACAATGGATTAGCAAGGAGGAAGTAAGGATAGCTATGAAGAGGATGAAGAATGGAAAGGCTGTTGGCCCAGATGACATACCTGTGGAAGCTTGGAGGTGTTTAGGTGAAATGGCAGTGGAGTTTTTAACCAGATTGTTTAATGAAATCTTAGAAAGTGAGAGGATGCCTGAAGAATGGAGAAAAAGTGTTTTGGTACCGATTTTTAAGAATAAGGGTGATGTGCAGAGCTGTGGTAACTACAGAGGGATTAAATTGATCAGTCACAGCATGAAGTTATGGGAAAGAGTAGTGGAAGCTAGGTTAAGAAGCTTCCACTACTCATGGAAGTGATGATTAGTGATTAGCAGTATGGTTTCATGCAGGGAAAGAGCACTACAGATGCTTGAGAGTGTTGATGGAGAAGTACAGAGAAGGTCAGAAGGAGTTGCATTGTGTCTTTGTGGATTTAGAGAAAGCATATGACAGGGTGCCTAGAGAGGAGTTGTGGTATTGTATGAGGAAGTCAGGAGTGTCAGAGAAGTATGTAAGAGTGGTACAGGATATGTACGAGGCTAGTGTGACAGCGGTGAGGTCTGCAGTGGGAGTGACGGATGCGTTTAAGGTGGAGGTGGGGTTAAATCAAGGATCAGCTCTGAGCCCTTTCTTATTTGCAATGGTGATGGACAGGTTGACAGACAAGATCAGACAGGAGTCCCCATGGACTATGATGTTTGCAGATGACATTGTGATCTGTAGTGAGAGTAGGCACCAGGTTGAGGAGACCCTGGAGAGGTGGAGGTATGCTCTAGAGAGAAGAGGAATGAAGGTCAGCAGGACTAAGACAGAATATATGCATGTGAAGGAGAGGGAGGTTAGAGGAATGGTGAGGATGCAGGAAGTAGAGGTGGCAAAGGTGGATGAGTTTAAATACTTGGGATCAATAGTTCAGAGTAACGGTGAGTGTGGAAGAGAGGTGAAGAAGAGTGTGCAGGCAGGATGGAGTGGGTGGAGAAGAGTGTCAGGAGTGTTTTGTGACAGACGTGAAAGGGAAGGTCTACAAGAGGGTAGTGAGACCAGCTATGTTATATGGGTTGGAGACAGTGGCACTGACAAAAAGGCAGGAGTTTGAGCTGGATGTGTCAGAGTTAAAGATGTCAAGATTTGCACTGGGTTTGATGAGGTTGGACAGGATTAGGAATAAGTATATTAGAGGGTCAGCCCAGGTTGGAAGGTTTGGAGACAAAGCCAGAGAGGCAAGATTACATTGGTTTGGACATGTGCTGAGGAGGGATGCTGAGTATATTGGGAAAAAGATGCTAAAAATAAAGCTACCAGGTAACAGGAAAAGAGGAAGGCCTAAGATAAGGTTTATGGATGTGGTGAGAGAGGACATGCAGGTGGTTGGTGTGACAAAGCATGATGCAGAGGACAGGAAGAAATGGAAACAGATGATCCGCTGTGGTGACCCCTAATGGGAACAGCCAAAAGAGGATGATGAGCCATTGTCCAAATACACTTAATCTCCACCTTATTGTACAGAGCCCCCATCATCATTAATCTCAAGAGATCTGAATTACAAAAACTTGAATCCTGCTACAATAAAATTGTAAGATATGCCACAAATTCACCAGTTAGGTCACACCACTGCCTCACACTCAAGCAACTTAACTGGTTAGAGCTCCCCCAACTCCTACACTATACACAACTAACAATGGCCCACAAAATCTGGTCAGAGCCACATAAAATACCAGCGTTAAAAACTCTTTTTAAACCCTATGTTACCAGCAGACCACTCCATTCCTCCAACAAACAACAAATAAAAACCTACTTATCCAAAAATCAAGTAGGGGATTCCCTATTTGCAAACTACATAGGTAAAATCTGGAATGAACTGCCTGTAAACATTACCTTTATGCAATCATTGCCACTATTCAAAACTAACCTAAAAAAAATCTCCTTAGTAAGTCGCTCTGCCTCTGCTCCACCCCCAGCTGATAGGAACTCACTCTCAAGTGCTCCTGGCTAATGTAACACACACTAACAATGATTATTTTTAACATCACAATGTAACCAACCTTCAAACAACTCAGAATCCAACTGCAACGAAAGTACAACCAAAACGTCACAATACCAATACTGGAGCAGGATGAAAGGACTTGTAGCACAGCTCGAACAGTACGAACAAACAATACTTTATTAGATTAACAACTTCACAGGTTAAGCGCTTTCATCTGATACATACAGACTTCATCAGAACCGGTATTTTTGAAAATACCCATGGTTTAAATAGCAATTTGGCCAAAACTTAACAAGCACTTAAAGAAACATAACCCTATAACACTTAAATGTAAGATAGCCCTATGTGCACTATTAAAATTCATTACTAACACCTATATAATACATAAAAGAGAGTATACAATACATAGCAATATCCCTCTACTCTAGTACATAATTCCTATACAATATATGTAGTAGATAAAATATAATAGATAAAATTAATAAAATTGATATGAATACATATAGTATATAATATATAATAATAAATACATTTAATAAATACATTTAATAACATTTAATAAATAGATGTATCAAATAAACATATCCGATAAAACTTATTGTGTAAGAAATAAATGAATCATGTAATCCAGAGAAATAACCTATTGTATCTACCATATGAATACAAAATACAAAATATGCTAGCTAATAGCTAAAAAAGGTTTGATACTAATGCTTTCATTGATACCCGGATACCTAGTGGCATCTGTGAGTATTTGCCACTTGCTTTCTTTACATGCTAACATCATTTTCCAATTTCCTCCTTGAATACAATTGTCTACCTGATCAATAATGGAAAATTTGAAATGGTGTTGCTCCCCTTTCTCATGTAAATGTTTATACAATGCATTGTTCATATCTTTAACTTGAATTTTATAGTAGTGTTCATAAATACGTTTTTTTATTTTTCTCTCCGTTTTTCCTATATAAAATGCTGGGCAGGCCATGCACGTAGCTAAATAAACTACCTGCTTAGTATTACAATTGCCTGCCCTGCTTCTCACATATGTCTTATTAATGTCTTCAAGTTTAGTGCCTATCACTTCATTGATCCGCCCACACTGTTTACAAGATCCACATTTGGTAGTCCCTTTTGTTGTTCTCTTTGGTATTACAAAAGTATTCGCCTTCTCTAATAATCTTTTTATATTTGGAGCTGTTGTATACACAAAATACGGGTTACCCCCCAGTTTTGTACCTATGTTTTCAGAAACTGTTATTAAATCCCAGTGCCTATTTACTATGTCCTTGATAAGGTTAACGTAAGGTGTGTACATTAAAACACACACTCTATTCCTACATCCATGTGCCAAATCATTATTTCTAGTATGAATGTCCACTCCGGTTTGTAAATATTTACCTAAAAGTGGTATGTATTTACTACCCCATCGCTTTTTAATATAATCTGTCACATCTTTCAACATACTTAATGGGTATCCCCTTTGACTAAACATATTAGATATAACTCCCAATTCCACTTCCATAACTTCCTTAGTGGATGACATATGAGGGATATTGCTATGTATTGTATACTCTCTTTTATGTATTATATAGGTGTTAGTAATGAATTTTAATAGTGCACATAGGGCTATCTTACATTTAAGTGTTATAGGGTTATGTTTCTTTAAGTGCTTGTTAAGTTTTTGGCGCCAAAATTGCTATTTAAACCATGGGTATTTTCAAAAATACCGGTTCTGATGAAGTCTGTATGTATCAGATGAAAGCGCTTAACCTGTGAAGTTGTTAATCTAATAAAGTATTGTTTGTTCGTACTGTTCGAGCTGTGCTACAAGTCCTTTCATCCTGCTCCAGTATTGGTATTGCAACCTTCAAACAACATTGTTTTCATTGATGACTAAATTCAACAGAAATACAATATGGGATCTTATGGAGAATACTGCAGTCGTATTCTCCTTCTGACTCTCTATACTCCACATCTCTGCATAAAATTCCTGTAATGTACTAATGGAATACATACTGCTAGCTGGCATAACACACTGTATAACATTGTATATAATACTGTTATGTGTTCTTTAGCACACTGTATAACACTGTATATACTACTGTTATGTGTTCTTTAGCACACTGTATAACATTGTATATACTACTGTTACGTGTTCTTTAGCACACTGTATAACATTGTATATACTACTGTTACGTGTTCTTTAGCACACTGTATAACACTGTATATACTACTGTTATGTGTTCTTTAGCACACTGTATAACACTGTATATACTACTGTTACGTGTTCTTTAGCACACTGTATAACACTGTATATACTACTGTTACGTGTTCTTTAGCACACTGTATAACACTGTATATACTACTGTTACGTGTTCTTTAGCACACTGTATAACACTGTATATACTACTGTTACGTGTTCTTTAGCACACTGTATAACACTGTATATACTACTGTTACGTGTTCTTTAGCACACTGTATAACACTGTATATACTACTGTTACGTGTTCTTTAGCACACTGTATAACACTGTATATACTACTGTTACGTGTTCTTTAGCACACTGTATAACACTGTATATACTACTGTTACGTGTTCTTTAGCACACTGTATAACACTGTATATACTACTGTTACGTGTTCTTTAGCACACTGTATAACACTGTATATACTACTGTTACGTGTTCTTTAGCACACTGTATAACACTGTATATACTACTGTTATGTGTTCTTTAGCACACTGTATAACACTGCATATACTACTGTTACGTGTTCTTTAGCACACTGTATAACACTGTATATACTACTGTTACGTGTTATGTAGCACACTGTATAACACTGCATATACTACTGTTACGTGTTCTTTTATTGATTTGTATTAATCACATTTATGGTATTACGTGCAACTACTGCCAAATGACCTTTGATGTCTTGCATTACTCCATTTATTACTATTTTTCATTTTTCTTATTTGGTATGTCTATTTACTAACTGGAGTTTTTCTCCCTGGGCCTCCACTGAAAAAGGACATGTCCAGGCAGACTATCCCTGTAAACAAATGTAAAATAAATAAAATAAAAAATATTGCTGCCCCTCCTTTTCTTCCCTGTAGACATAACCATTTTCACTAAATTCTAGCCTTTCTTTTGTGTTGTTTTCATCTCTCCTTTTGATAAATTTACTTGCTGTAGGCATAATCTATCCAACCATTCACTTTTAATTCTATTCAAAATGCAATTTGTCTCTTGATTGAGTTGTTCAAACCACTCCCTGCCTTACATTCCAACTTTCTATCTCAAGGGCCTCCTTACTTGTCCTCTGGAGGTAGACTCCAAGGGTCTTTGAGCATCCACCAAGGGCACACCAATGCCACCTTCTTCCTTGGACAAGGTAAGTCAATATTGCTGCAGATCATCCTTCTTAACAGCCACTTAGGTATTGCTCCCTGCACATAAATGTATTCCTTCTGACTATCCTACCTGCTTTTCTCTTTAATGCTCATTCCTCTCTGGGTCGCTACCTTTGTGCCTGGCCTTCACTAATCTTGTGGAACAAATTTTCACACACAGGACTTTAACACCTCTCCCTTAAATGTATCCTATGAGTGTGTGTCAGAACATCATTTACTCACACCGGGGTAGCTCATGTCATCCTCAGACATGCCGTGTGTATAATATATGTGTATAATGTACTTGTTATTTACGGTCTGCTTGATTGCATTTAGTGATGCACAACACTTGCCTACATTTTGTCTTTAATCAATCAGTCATAGATCAAAAAATAGTTAAAAATGCCCCACTTCATAAAATGTTCTCCCCTGAAGACCTTCAGCTCCCCTCTTAATGAAAACCTCAGAGATCCAATTATCTGAGACTTTCCTTTCCTTTTTTGGTGTGTCAAATACTATATTCAACTCTAGAACAAGAGATCTGAATCTACATGAGAGAATAAATAAAACTAAATGGAGACATGGGTTCATCACCAACTCCCACTCCTTGTTCTGGAATAGACTCTGCCTGCATATAAAACAACGTGATTCACATCTGGGTCTTTAAACATAGCTTAAACATTTGGATGTGCACCCCTAAATACAGTTCAGGACTTACAAGCCATGCCTAATTGAACAGGTTGATAGAACCTGAGGGTGGTTATTGGCAGGGCACACATGACCTCAATTTAAATAAGCTTGCATTTCTTATGACTCCTGGAAAGACAAATTCATAAATATAGAACAACAGGTATGTAAAAATGTGAGTCAAAGATAAAACATGCATAAGATATAAGGGCTGGGTCAAATGCAGAACTTAAGGATGTGGAAAGAAAGCTATGCTGCTTTGTTCTGTAACAAAAGCAGAGCCCAGAAAAAAAGTAGTTCAGCCAAATGAACGTCAAGCCTACCATAAATGTAGCTATAAAACTTTGTCTAGGCCTTATAAAATTTGTGAAATCTATGCTAAAACTTTGTTCAAAAGAATTTGCATGTTGTTGTTGAACAAAAATATGATTAACTTTCTGTGGATTCTTTTAAAGCAAATATAGTTAATACAGATCTGATTATTAGAAGGAAATATGACAAATTAGTTGTACAAATATGGAACTTTAGATAGATGCAGATTGTAATTTTTTTGTCATAAAAATTTAACTATTTAGAGCTAAATCGGTTTGAAGAGAAAGAGCTGTCTGCACGTTGCAAATCTGTTATGTATCCCGATGACGAAATTATGTCAGAGAAGAGTAAAAGCTCTAAACAGTATTCTTTTTCAAATAATTGCACTTGAGTTCTTCAAAAAGTTTGACAGCTGTGACTTCTGAGAAACTATGAATGGCAAACTGAATTCAGAGTAAATTCAAAGACTGTATGTGTACAGAAATGATCGTATCACCACAGAAGCATCTCAGATACTGTTTAGAGCCTTCACAATTACACCCTTTGAGACTATACTTATTTACAGACTTAGGAAGCTTGCTGTTTAATTTCTCCAAGCCTTTTGGGATTCTAATACCATGATGGGAATAAACCACATTCCTAAGTCAAAGTATGATTAAAGTTTGTGAAATTAATATTGCTTCAATCTTTGATATTAGTCAAAAGAGCTCTTCGCAGCACCCACAATATGCCCATAATTCTGCAATTCGTACAGAGTTACATGTGCGGGTAGCATTTATAAATAAGGCTGCAAATTATTTTATAAGACCCGTTGCTCCTACTACTTTTGTAAATGTCTGGGTATCCTTCTTCCACATTGGCTTCATTTATGCCTGCAAATCCTGGACTTTTATGACTCTGTGTCTCTCAGTACATAAAACATTGTAGTCACTGGGTTTTGCAGTTTCAGTGATCAATGCTACTTTTGTCTTCTTTTCATGGGTTATTATATCTGGTTTTCTCACATCTAATTTTTGAACTGCTGGTGATGGGTAATTCAATGCGATACAAACTTCATCATTTTCTATAATGTTTGTGGTTTATTTTTCTAATGTTTGTCAGATACTTCAATGTTGTAATGTTTGCGCAATCCTCAATGCAGCAGTCTTTCCACATTATTTTGCCTTTTGGTATACAGATGTTAAATAAAATAAATAAAATAAAAATAAAATAATACAGGCCCTCTGTCATTAGTGTATTACACCTAGCAACAAGATCTGCGACTGTTTCCAGTTCTGTTTTGCAGAACCTGCATTTGCCTGTTTCTCCCACATGTTCAATGGACTTTGTAAACCAATTTGTATGTAACCTGCTACCCAGGGCCATTAATATTAATGTTTCTTGCATAAAATTTGTTTGACATGAGATTGTTTTCTGCACTTGTAACTATATTTATGTCTTTTACACATTTCTGGATTTCTCATCTGATCCTTCCCCTTATATTCTTTCATTTTTTTTTTGTTTTGTTTTTTTTTTTCACATTCTGTTGTCACCTGATTTTTGCCTACTTCTGGTTTGATTTTTATTCCCACTTCACACTGATATGCTTCTAATAAACTAAGTAGGAAGCCATCTTTAAATGTGTTCCCTTCACATTTTAAAACTATCTTCATGTTTGGATCTGATGAGGTCAGCAGATATGTATATAGTCCTATGATTGCAGATCTATACATGTAATCAATTTTTGAAGGAGCCCCATACATCCTTCAGAATGAGGAATATAGTCTTGGTAAACACTAATTTTTATTTATCATTTGATAAGTGTGAAGCATTTTTTTTGTTTTCCTGTCCAACTGATCCAATAACTTTTGGGAACAGATGTCACTACAAAACTGTAAGAACAGGAAGAGCAAATTGGTTTATAGCTTGGGTTTTGTCCCTAGATGTTAGGTATAGCTTAGGTTTTGTCCCTAGATGTTAGGTATAGCTTGGGTTTTGTCCCTAGATGTTAGGTATAGCTTGGGTTTTGTCCCTAGATGTTAGGGATATTTTCCGTACTAATTTTACTCATCTAACATATTCCTTAATACAGTTTACTCATATTTGTTTCTTTTATTGCAAATCCATCAACGATTCCCAAATATTTATACACCTCCTCCTGCTCAAGTTCCTTTATATCTCTTTCCTGTCCCAGATTGATATTTTCTTGGTGCTGTGGCTTTCCGGCTTTCAGCATTGCTTTTGTAAATTTATGAAGACCAGATAACATTCTTATATAATTTGTTTGTTGTGTGTTTTTCACTCCTCATCTGATGAACCATGCACTTTTAGATCTCCCACAAAAAGAACATGAGAAGTCTTTACACTTTTTTTCTTTTCTGGGAGCCAATTTGTAACTGTGACCTAAATTGTTAAGTAGACAGCTTATTGGATTAAAGGCAAGATGACTGGGTAGTGATCACCTTGAAATATCCACCTTTGAATTTTTATCCTTGGGACAATAATATATTTATCAGGGCTTAGCTGCAAAATAGTTTGCCACTGTTTCATGGTCACTTTAATATAATTGATCGATATAGGGTATATCTTGTACATCTGTAGGTACTCCTTTATCCATGAATGTGGGATGCTGTCAAATGCTTTTTTGTAATCTATACATGACATACTTAGATTTTGTTTGAATACTTAGATTCTTCTCCTTTTTACAATTCTCCATTATTACTTTATTTAACAACAAATGTTACCTTTTTGTTCTATTGCCATGATTGAATTTCCTTCTAAATGACTATAAACTTTGTCAGCATCAGTTGGAGTATATTGTTTATACAATGTCAGAATGAAGTTATTGGTCTATAGGTTTTAGTAATAAAGAGGCATATCCAATTTTCTGCTGTTAACCAGGTTGATGCCTTCTCAGGTGTTGCATATAAGTAGTTCTTAGGGCTAAATCTTCAAATAAAAAGGTTAATACTCTTAACCAGAAGTCTGGTACTGTATCTGGGTCTGGAGCTTACAAATTAGGAGCTTTTCTTAATTGTTTCAATTTCTCTGGTCATTACTTCATCCCATTTCCTATCCTGTACATTTGAACTTGTTACTGTTTCTTTTACTTCTATCCATTCAGCATCTTTGTTGTGTTTCACAGGATCTTCATACATATTCACCAAAAATGTGCCTGTTTCTTCTTCTTTTACCTTTTTTTTCCTTTTTTTTGGTGGTGGTGTTTCTATTCCTTTTGCTTTGTTTCCAACTTTTCTACAAAATTGTTTTTGAGCCATCAGTACATTGCTTATTTTGTACTTTTCCTTTATATTTGTTTGTATTTGTTGTTAGATTTAATTTTTTTTCTGTCTGTGCTGATAACTTTATTTTTATTTGCAGTAATGTAACACAGATCCTGGTCTTTTATAATACTGTGATTGCATTTGTATCTCTGGAGTTGCTTTTTTGCATTAATTAGTTTGTCTTTCTGCAGTGCATAAATATTGTACCATATCAGAGCTCTCTTTCTTTTCTGTGTCCATGTTCCTTTTTTTATACCTCTCACAAATCTCTAGGTGTTGCTCAGTAACATTTTCATGAACCGGTTGTATTAATGAACACAGACTTACATTTCAAGCTGTTGACAGTTATTCTTGTGAAAGTATTTTTCTTTCCTCTAATGTTTCTCTCAGTATTTTTTACTATATTCTACCCAGAACTTCTGGGCCTGTTGCATAATAGTAACAATACATAATTTATTTCATATCCTCAAAAGCCCACTCTATCATCTTTATGACACTTTTTTGGGGTGTTTTAGCCTGTCAGTTTTTGTTTTACTTGTGAACCACTACTTCCTTCTAAAGTTGGGGGGGTATCCTCCCCCTGAGCCAGGCCTAACCTCATCATAGTAATGTCTCTGTGTCTTGAAGATTCTACACTGTAATTTTTCCACTGCTGGCACCAGTGTGCATACTGCGATTTGACACTTTTTATCATGGGAATTGTGCACACAGTTGTCTTTTTATTATTTAACCCACTTCTGTCCATGATCTATGCTATATAAAATGCAAGCTGTACATCAGTGTCATCTTGGTGAAATTTTGTGAAAAACAGGGTTCACCTCATGAAGGTACTTACTAAGACTTGAGGATGAATTTGATTCCAACAATACAACTCTGGTTTGCTTACTGATGTTATCATTGCTCCATTCGGACCCTGTGTGACTAGACTTATTTGTAGATTTAGGAAGCTTGCCAGTAAGATATCCATATATATATATATATATATATATATATATATATATATATATATATATATATATATATATATATGTATATATATATATATATATATATATATATATATATATATATATAAAATCATCATCAACCCCCTTTTTCCTCTTTTTCCACGTGGGGTCAATGTGTTGTGTTAACTGTCACCATCTTTCTCAAGTCAATGCTACGTTCTTGCCTTCTTCAACACTCGTGCCTGATTGTCGCAGATCTTCTTTCACACAATCCATCCACCTCTTTGCTGGATGCCCTCATTTCCTGTTTCATTCTTCCTGTCTTTCCCAAATCTTCCTCACCAGATTGTTTTCTGCTTTTCTGCACATATCCCCAATCCACAGTAATTTGTTCTCTTTGATTTTTTCTGCCATTGTGGCTACTTTGGCTTCTGCTCTGATGTCTTAATTTCTTCATCTGCCCCACAGTGTGCACCCTACCACCCATCTCAAGCACTTCATGTCCATTGCCTCTAGCTTCCTCAACTGCTCTGCCTTTACTGCTCGGGCTTCTGTACCATACAATACTGGTCACACCACTGTTTTGTACACCTTACTTTTCAGTTTCTTTGGCATTCTTCTGTCATACACTATTCCTAACACTTTGTGTCAGTTGGCTGTTCCCATCAATCTCGATTCTCAGCTTTTTCTGATTTCCCCAATTTGCTGTCATTACCACTGTCTTATCTATACTTAGTTTCATCACACGTGCCTTCAGTTTTGCATTCCATTCCCTGTCCTTTGCTGAAGTTCTTGCTTAGAGTCTGCCTGTAATGCCACATCATGTGCCTGTAATGCCTCATCATGCGCCTGCACTGCCACATCATGTGCCTGTAATACCACATCATGTGCCTGTAATGCCACATCATGTGCCTGCAATGCCACATCATGTGCCTGCAATGCCACATCATGTGCCTGTAATGCCACATCATGTGCCTGTAATGCCACATCATGTGCCTGTACTGCCACATCATGTGCCTGTAATGCCACATCATGTGCCTGTAATGCCACATCATGTGCCTGTAATGCCACATCATGCACATTGTCTATATACAGCAGCTTTGTTGATCTGACCCCTCCAACCTGTTTGCTAATGTAGTCCATCACCAGTACGAATGGCAGTTGTCTCAGAGCTAAACCCTGATGTACACCTACTTCCACTGGGAGCCACTCTATGAGACCAAATACTGTTCATACTTGAGTCATTGGGCCCTTGCACATTGCCTTCACTAATTCTATTAATGTTTCTGTGACTTTTAACCACCACGGTACTGCCCAAATTAGCTTTCTTGGGACCTTGTCATAGGCATTCTCCCAGTCCGGGAATGCCCAGTAGCACTCGTTCCTCATCTCTAGCTTTTTATCAACTATCTGTCTCATTTTAAACATCAGGTCAATCGTGCTGCAACCCGATCTGAATCTGAACTGCTCATCTCCCATTTTACATTCTACTATCCATTTATCAATTACGCTCTCAGGAACTTTCATTCAGTGTGTCAAGAGTTTGATACCTTTGTACTGCCAACAGTTGTGGATGTCTGTCTTGTTCTTATATACTGGCATGAGTATACATATTCTACAGTTATCTGGGATATGCCTTTCTCTCCACACTGCTATGAGTAGCCTCAGGGGCCCATTTCTCCCCTATCCTACCCAGAGTATCTTTGTCATATCTGCTCTGACCTCATCTGAACCTGCTGCTTTCCCTGAGTTCATTTTCCTTAAAGCTATTCTTACTTCTTCTTGGGTGGACTAATCATCTTCTCTCATTGTATGCTGTGTTTATGGCAGTACAGCTTCTGTGGGGTCTTCTTCATTTATAAGCTGCTGGAGGTACTCCTTCTAGCTGCCTTTGATGTGGGCCAATGAGCAGGTTGCTGTTGTCATCCCTTATGAAGGGTGTCTGATTATCTTATTTATCTTTCTATCCTTGGCTTGCAACCTGATATAGTTTCTTTGTGCCACCTACCAAGTCACTTTCCAGAAGCTGGTAGAGTACCTCCAATGCCCTGTTCTTTGCTATTGCAACTCCCTTCTTAGCCAACCAGTATCCCTTCCTAGCCTGGTCCATCTTTTCTATCTCCCACTTTTTCCTTCACTCCTCCTTTCTTTTCATGATTTCCTGGACTTCTGCATTCCACCACCAGCTTTCTTTATGTACCTTACTTCTATACCTGGCATGGCCACACATCTGTTCTGTAGTCCTCACACATGCTGTTTTGAGGCGTTGCCATTCTTCTTCAACTCCACCTATTTCCTCCTCTTATTGGGCAGTTAGAGCCCTGAGTAACTCCTTGAACTGTTGTACTTTCTCTCCAGTCAACTTCCAGGTCTTCAGCATGGTCTCTGTTGACCTTAGAGCCTTCTCTGACCACTGCTTGCACCTGATTGTGGCAACTACTGGTTTATGCTGTGGGATGACTATTTCACTGAGGATGACTTTGTAATCACTGATTCTACCCCAGTGCCCTTTCCTAACTAGGAGGAAGTTTACCTGACTTGTATGTTAAACACTCTTGTATGTGATCTTTTGACTGTCTCTCTTTCTGAACCATGTGTTGGCTACTATCAAGCCATTTGCCAGACAGAAGTCTAGAATGGCTTCTCCTTCTTTATTCCTGCTTATTCACCCATGTGGACCCATGCATTCCCCATATGTTGTTCTGATATGTTTAATTCAAGTCACCCATTATCAACACCAATTCATGTTATCCAGTTTTATCTATTAGGTCCTGCAATTGCTGTCTGAATGCACCCTTTTCCTCACTATCACAACCCTGCTGTGGTGCAGAGGCTGAGATTATGAATACTGCCCTATCACTGGCTGGGAGTCTGACTGCCAATGAATCTGTCATTAATTCTGATGACATCCCTCACTGCCTTCTGACGCCTGTCTCTCTCAGCACAATACCGACATCATTTCTAGTCTGGCCTCTTCCTCCTGAGTAGTAAACTCTGGATCCCAAGCCAATTGGCTTTGCTGCACTGCCCTTCCATCTTCATCTCTTGGATACATAGGATGTCCAGTCTCCTTGGTACCATCATCTTATCCACTTTCAAGTTGCATCCTGTCAGTGAACCTACATTCAGTGTAGCAATTCTTAATTCATTTTGGGCAGGTTGATTGGTTTTACATCCAGCTTTCACTTAACAGAGCCTGCCATGGCACACAGTCTGTGATCTGTGTTCTCCTACCTTGAGGATTCTGTGCACCACAGTAGATGCCCAAAGTGGATGGTTTTATACAACTCTTCCCCCTATAGCACAATATGTACAGTCTGTACTGCTGCCCACAACTCCATTCATTCTTGAGTTTGAGATGGAAAGAATCCGCATACTTTTGGAGGTGGGACAAACCCATAGAGACACAGGGAGAACATGCAAACTCCAAACAGGCATTGGCTGGAGGTCCGGATCAAACCTCGAACCTTATGCATGACAGGTGAAGACCTTAACCATTATGCCAACTAGTCTCTAAATTAAGATATCATACATGCATATATATATATATATATATATATATATATATATATATATATATATAGATATATCTATATCCGTAGCTATATCTGTATCTATATACATATATAGATATGTGTGTGTGTGTGTATATAAAATAAAACTTAACACAGCACCATTAATCAGCAGAAAAGTCAAATAACAGCTAAGCAAAACAGAGATCTTGTATGTCATTAAAATTCAAGCACAACCAACAAATTGAATGAATAAGGAAATTACTATTCTAAAGAAAGACAATCTTTACATTTGTATTATTCAATGCTGTTACCCATTACTTACTATTGAATAAATGGTCTCGGGTATGCTAAATGTTCTTTTTCCATAACAACTGCAAATGATTTGTTTTGCCAGGTTAAGCTATTTGACAAAAGTACCAGATTATATACAGTTAAGCCTTTAGTAAAATATAGTTTCCTTAAAAGCAACCATTTGTTTTTTTGTTTTTATTTTTAGCAGCAAAAATGTTCCAAAGAATTGTCACCCATTCAGCTGAAGGCAAAAAAATGTTGCAAAGATAATAGAAGATTTGTTATTGTGGGTCAGATACAAAAATAATATGACAGTAGATTTATACAAGTGATGAACAGATTGAGGCAACTTAATTTTAAACTAAATATGTGCCAATGTAAAATCAATGTGACTAATCTAAAACACATGGTTTATATTGTAAAATTAGAGGTTCTGAAACCCTGATTTATGACATCCAAGCAACTGTGTCAATGAGTGATAAAGAATCTTGCAAAGCTGTAATTCAGTATATTGGAGAGAGTTATTCATCTTGGAAATGGACCCCTTTACAGTAAGCTAATATCTATATATATATATATATATATATATATATATATATGTGTGTGTGTGTGTGTGTGTGTGTGTGTGTGTATTAATTCCTAAAATTCATATCACTCTGACACAGCCACCACTGAGATTGACTGTGGTAGAAATGTGTTGTATAACAGTAGTTGCATCATTCTGTTTAGATTTTATTTTGAAATCATTGCTTGCAAAGACCAATGGTTATTTAAATGTCATCAGAGAGTGTCTCTTATAGCTAAGAAAAGTCAAGACCAACAAAAGAAAGATGTTTATTCCATTGGATATGACCCAACTATATAAAAGTAACAATTACAAATGCTAAGCAGGCATTGAGTACACATTGCAGAATTATTCTAATCATAAATGTATGAAATTCCAAGTTATGCTCTGTAACTCTATTTTGTGCAGTTATGTTTTGCAGTATGTTGGTTGTATTTTTTAGCAGAGCTACACTTATGGGCACACAGCTGGCTTCAATTTAAGCTGCAGATATTTACCATATAAGGAGACTGATATGTGTAAGTCATATGGCATTTAAGGAAAGTAGCTAAAATATTTTTGCACTTTATACTGCAGTGGTGGTACTGCAGTAGCGTTGTCGCCTCACACTAAGACGTTGTCCTGTTTGTTTCTCAGCTAGAGCGTCTTCTGTGTGGAGACATGCGTGAATGGGTGTACCTTCGTTGAAGGTTGTGCGTCAGAGCTGGCAACTCAGCACGTAAAAATCTACTGCCAATCATTATTGGACCGGAGTTCCACTTTGGCAACCCCTAACCGGGAAAAGCAGAAAGACACAGCAACATTGATGATTATGCTATTGTCAACACTGATTTTTATCAATGAATAAGTTTTATAGCCTTGATAAAGTTAGTTATGAATAAAAATAATAATTGAATAACATGTAGATGCAGTATACTTAAAGGCTGTTTATGTAGAAAATCTGCAGAATTTTAATAATGTTATTATTCAAGCATTGCCATCCATGTTTTAAGTATAATCTTCCTAGAATTGTGTTTTTAAGAGTAATTACAATTGCCAGATTAGTTACAAGGAAAAGATCAACATGGCAAATTATAATAGAATGTTACACAGGCAGTACCCTCATTTATTTTTTATTAAATTAATTAGACTGAGTGAAAGAAGAAGTGGAAAATATGCATTGGATCCAATTTTAAGAAGACAGATTAATGTAATTTTAAAACGTAACAGAAGACTGATAAATAACGATTTTTGAATTTTAACTAGGTTTACATATGCAAGTCATGTAATAAAAATATATATTAAAAAGGAGGAGGAAGTCTACACAGCAAGTGAACAAAAAATAGATATAGAAGATTTCCAACTATTTGCATATAGACAAGGGAAAATTTTTGAAGGAATGTATGGATTTCAAAATCAAAAAATCTGTAACAAAATAATGAAATGGGCATATTTATGTGCAACAACTGCAGTAATTCTAAATTTGTCATAAGCACTAATAATTCTGAGCAGCCTAAAACTGGAAAACAATAAGTATTTAAATCAAAGAGCTAATTATAAAAGGGTATTTGTGATTTAATGTCTGTTTCATAAACATGTAAGATAGCATCTGTTAAACATTAAAAAGAAGGAGGAACATAACACTGCGGCTTTACACTATAAGCACATTATAGAATGTGGGAGCTTAAACATTCAATTTACAGGTATGTCAATATAATGTTGGGAGGTGATGTTAAAAATAATATTATCAGAAAAATGAAACTAAATAGCAGATAATTTTGATGCCACCAATGGCATGAGTTTTAATAAAACGGTTGTATAAAATCTAGCATGAGTGAAATAGAAGCTAGATTTTAAATAATCTAATAAATAACTCACTTGAAGTTCAATTTACTAGCATTTATACTTTTAATGTTTGATTTATATTTACTTTTGAACTGTATTTTTGTTTTAAAAGTTATGTAATTTATTTATTTATTTTTGAATAGTATGAATTGTGTCTTTCAGGATGAAGTTATTTAAGCAAGGAGGAATTGATGTGAATTATTTATTGTCTGAAGAAGAACATGTCTGAAAACATTAGCTATGTTAATAAAGTGTTTTTGGTTGAGCATTATATGTTGTTTCTTATTTTATGCTTATTAAAATGCTGTGAGGTGAAAAAGTGGTGTGTTGATGCCAGTCAGAAAGGTACAATAACTGTGATCTTGCAACTGAATAACCCAGTCAAATGTAGCTTAACGGTATTTACAGATACACAAGAGACATGATTGTATAGAAAGGGAATGGCAGGAATCGTGTATGAAAGGATACATTCCTGTAAAATGTATAAGGAGAGGGGCTTCATATGGAAAAAGTTCACACACCTTTGCAGAATATATTCAGAAAGCCTTCATAAAAGGAATTTCCTGCTGCGGATATTAATTAATCTACAGAAGTAGAGTCTGGAAGTAATATTCAAACCAGGCGAGAAATTGCTCATAGTAGTTAGATTCAGTAGAGCATATTTACCAGAGATACGAGAAGAATTTGTAGAAGCGCTGGAGAGTCTTTGTGTAATAGTTCAGCTATTAGTGAAAGAAAAAAAGGAAGGGTATGTAAGAGATTTACTGATAGTGACTTGGAAATGTGGTACTGAGACATGTCGCAGTGAAATGATGGCTTGAACATACATCATCTGTAAGGAAAGACATTCAGTTATATTATTTTCAAGGAACGTATGTCCATGGCCTGATGCTCAAAGCTAACAAATGCTTGAGTGGATATAGAAACCATATCCGGGGCTTATAAAGTGCAGGGCTTTGTCATCTACGGTGCACATTATAGCAACCATCCAAAGAAAGAAATGCTAGCTTACCTACTTCCAGATGGTACATGGAACTAAGTGGGCACTAATTTGTTTAATTTCAGAGAAATCTCTTCCTTATCTGAGTGGATTGTTATTCCAGGTGTTCTAAAATAATAAAACTGACAGAAACAAGCATATGTATTCTGTGTTGGAAAAAGTAGATGCTTGATATTGCCATATCTACCGATGGTCTCCAGTACACAAGATGGGCATTCAGAACTTTTGTGAATGAGTGGGTATAAAAGCAAGTAATGCTCGATTCACCATATTCACTAATAAGCATAATGTAGTATTCTGACACATTTCTGTAAACATAAGTAGGGATCAAATATTCAGTAGATTTTTTTACTTTTTGTACAGGATAATGTAATGAACGATGATAAGAAACTATATGGAAACAGTTTAAGTAGAACTACATATGCACACAAATCCATGGCTTATAATCAGTGACAAGTTCATGGAATGCATTCTGATGAAACAAAACCCTCAAACTCCAAACCACTGAATTGGTTTTAATAGAAAATAAAGGTCATGAGGCAATCCCCCTGCAGGTCCCCATCAAAATATATTAATTTCAAGGCTGAACAACTGGGGGTTAGTGGTAAACTCCCTTTGTCTATTGTTCTGTGGTTTTATTGTTACTCATACAAATACAAACATTTCAAAGATATAGGAAAATAACAAAACAGACTCAATGATTCCAATTTTTACATCCCGACTTAAGAATTGAAAGGAAGTCCATATTCACAGAACCATTGTACAAGCAAGCAGATAAGTAACTTACCATACCTGCATCAAAATATGATATTTCTGATAAACTACAAATACAATGTGTGAAAAAAATAAGTGAGGCAATTTAATGTCAGTAATAGAACAAAAAGATCCTGCAAACTAGCATTCAATCCATTAGGACTTTCCGCAAATAATATTACATACTCAGTACTCAAAATTGCATTTGTTTAATGTACTAGCACATATGATATAAAGAAAAAATATCTTTATTTGAATGCAGTGCAACATAGCCAAATTTACTGCATTTTCCATTATTCTGACTGTGTCCAGTTTCAATATCTTTATTTATTTACTATTTGGTGACAGACATAGTGAGCTTTTCTGAAGACTGTTTTGTCATGACCAAAAGTACAGAAAAAAAAGCAAACGACATGAATGATTAAGCAGCATACAATACAAAAGAACAAATGCAAAATCACATTTTTACAGGGTTGTGGAACAAACAAATGATTGTTGCAGATCTTTGTGCTTGTTACACAGAGAAACATTGCAGAGCTAGATTTAACAGTAAGACCAAAGTCGTTTGCAATATTTTCAGTGTACACATAAAGCCCGTTTTAAATTCCAACATTTTGGGAAACAAATAAGATAACATTTAGGATAACAAACAGGGAATTTATTTATTTATTGCATTTGTTTACGGGAAAGTCCACTGGGCCTAAATGAGCCCATTTTCAGTGGAGGCCCGGGGAGAAAAGCTCCACATTAATTACATACAAAGACATATAAACACAACAAAAACAGAATATGTAGAGAGGTTTAGTACAATCAAAGTGTAAGAACAACAGTGATAGTGTTTCCAATAATGGTATGGGTATGAAGGTAAAAACAGGATACATTCAAATCACAGAGCTCTACATTAATTGATACAAAGACATATAAACACATGAATGTGGGAATTGTGGGAATGGGAATGACTGTCATGATGGTAACAGCATGCCATTAGAATTCAAAATTTCATGGGAACTGCCTTGAAATAAGCATTATGCCATCTGATAGCAGATTTTGAGATTAACCATTGCCCCTAAAGCACAAATACTTAGGTTTCCTATGTAAATGTTCAGAGAAGGCCTTTTTGAACAAACTGAGAGATCCAGGCCCCTTCCTTTAGGTGGGGTCTATTATATAATGTCAGGCAAGGTCGAGATATGGCTTGCTCTTCAGTAGATGTTTTACACTGAGGTCTGCTTAATGTAATAGCTGTCTCCTGGATACTTCTTAGGGAACAAACCTAATCTTAGACAGGTAGTTTTCATCTGAAAGATATGCACTAGGCATTGTTTAATATTTTGTGAACAAGAGCACATAGGAGATAAGGTAACCTTATCGGTGACTGGAAGCCATTTTGCATGATGCAAGACATTGCGGTAGTGAGATCTACAGTTGGCAATGAGGACATATCCGAAAATTTTGTCTGTTATCCGAAGTATTTGAGAATTTTGTGCCGAGTTAAAGGTAATCAGAGGAAGATTATATTACAGTTAGAGAGAAAAACATTTTTGGCTCGGAAAAAGTGAACTGAAGGAGAGAGTAAATCACAGATTCTGTATTTGAGTTTAAAATGATAGTACTGCATCACTTCTGTTGAATATATGATTTAAAAAAGTTAAAGAATGCTGAAGGTTAAGTCTTCGGTATTTGTAACCAAAATAAGGGGAAGGATGATTGTTATCATGTGCTGTACCAGATTAGTACAAGACTCTTGTTCAACCTCATCACTGTTCCTCCTGTACCAGATTAGTACAAGACTCTTGTTCAACCTCATCACTGTTCCTCCTTTCCTGTACTGTAACTCACTCTTTTCCCCCTTTCATTCTACACCTTCACCCTGTCTTGTCTTCTACCTCTCAACCCTACCCCTCTCATCACTGTGCCTCTTGTAAGACATGTTACTTTCTGTTGAACATATCAACAATATGACTGTCAGTATACTTTGTCAAATATGAATTGCATTTCTCCCTCTTTTGAAAAAGGTCAAAAAGGCTATTGTATAACATCGCCTTTCAAATGTTAATGTCGCTCTATTACCGTTGTTTGTACATTGGAGCCTTTCTCCCTTAACCTGTACTGAAAATGGGTCCTGTGCCCAGTCAGACTTTCCTGATAAGCAAAAGCAAGCATAAATAAATCAATTGATGAATGAAAAAATGTTAATGAGGTAGATGAGAGAGTTTTTGATGGGGTTGAAAATAGGATAAGGTTATTTTTTTCTTGTGGTTGATTAGAAGTTGATTGCAATCAGCCCAGCTGCATAGCTTAGAGAAACTGTTTTAATTTGTTCTAATGATCAGAACGGCATTTACTGACCTGTGACAGAAGAATGTCATCTGCATACAGTATGATATAAATTAATGGGAGGTATTGTATAAGATCATTAATACATAATGAAAACAGACTGGAGAGCAGAATCGAACCTTGTGCCACTCCAGTGTTTAGGGTGTCAGGCAATGATATGAGGTTGGGAGTGCTAACATGGAACATTCTATTCTCTTGGAACCACCAATGCAGTGCAATGTATCAGCAAAATAACTAATTTAAGCAGACCTTGGAGATAAAATAACTACAGGGAATGCAGTGTATTAACTGCAAGTCACCTGCTTACAGAATTAATGCTGTCATTTGTTACCTAGAGAGTCAGTCAGGAACTGTGCTGTGTTACTGAGAACCCAAAAGCAAATATAAAACTAACTTGCAGGATATTTTTAAAGTAGAGGGGTTAGGTGGTTGCAAAATTAACACTATTAGAAGACCATCATGTCCAAAATTACTATGTTTGGCCCAAGAGATTATTTTTTATAATTATTTTGACAAGTGATCCCATGCCCATGACCCTGTTCCTGTTTCATAACTTTTGCCTCTGACACTTCCTGCTCCCTTCACTTATTGCTGGAAAAACCACTGAGCCAGGGACCTGCACGTCTTTTTATTCTAACTGCATGGTGGGCATAGAGTGGCATCACCATGTGTCTCAACTGTCCAGATGGTGGCCTCATATTTTTGGTCTGTTCCTCATAAAATTTGTAGTTCTCTGGATTTCTGTGCCAAATCAGTGACAATAGAAGAGTTTCAGACTTCATATATTTCAGACAATGCATGGCAACACAAGACCTTTTATTCTTGCAACCTTTTAAGTTTATAAGTGCAGTATTTAAAATGTGTCCCTATTTTTGGGGCTTTGTCCAGATTTTTTTGTGCTAAGAGGTTGGGAGCTATGGGCATCACCGAAACACACATGATCACATGCATGTAAGCCCTCTAAATATACGTACTGCCATCTTTCTTTTTTTAACAAAGACAGTAATAAAGATAACATCCCTGTAGCAGCCATGAGGCAATATGGACAGAGGCCTTGCCACTCACCAGCAGATTGTATAAAAGTCCCAACAGTATTAATGGAATTTTATTGATGTATTTATTTATTATTTATAATTTGTTTACCAGAGCTCAGCACTGATCTAATATACCAATTTCAAGATCAGAGCAAGTGTTTGTGCCTCAGGCTGGGAATCCAGTTAGCCACAGAAGGTTTAAAGATGTGGGAAACCTCTTGTAAATTTAAACACTGAAGCCTCTGAATCACTCTAAAATCAGATAGTCCCTAGTAGGATAAATAGGATGAAGATATTTGAACAGAGTAATATAGCCGAGGAGCCTTCTGCAGGATTAATAAAGCACACGTCATTGAGTATGTTCCTAACCAGATATATTCAACAATTGGAATGTCCACAGAGGTTCCTCACTAAAAGAGTACAGGGCATAAGTAAAATGTCCTCTGCAGACCTCCTCAATGCCTTATCCTTGTATTCTGTCTCCTACAGGCTTTTGAGGGGACTTCTATGACTGGCATACAGAGCATTGTCAGGCCCCTCTCTGACAGACCTCCTGCATATCCACACAACAAATAGTACCAAAATTACCTATTCTAAAGCCTTGAACCTTGCCTGTGATATAAATAAGAGCTGCTGGAAAGATAGGTATGTATCCCAGAGACTATTCCGTCTCTGGATCAGGCTCCCCATCCATGTGAAGCAGAGTTCCTCCCTAATCCAATTCAAGTGCAACTTGGACAATTGGATGGGAAACAGGAAACTCATCCCTGGTTTGGCACCTATGTCTCTAATGTACACAGACAACCTGTAAATGGTTCATCTTGCAAATTTTTCATCTCCCAAGCCACTGTCTACATTTATCAAGGGTATCAGAATTTGTTAGAAATTTGGGATACATGGCTAGGCTTAAAAAGGCCCTTGTGGTCATTAGCCTAGTAAACACCTATGAACCTACTCTGAGTGGTCTCCATAATGAACAGGGACCCCTGCAGTCCTAGGATCAATGGAACTTAAGACAGTTAATGCATATGTTACGTTAAAAGACTTTGACTTACTGCTATACTAAAGTGTTAGTAGACTGTGGTTAAAAATTGGGTCCTGATAATCAAAGACACAATTTTATGAAAATGTTGTTACATCTAGTTTGATAATACAAGCCAGATAATGCTATTCTGCATGCAGTATACAAAATGCCATGACTGACAAATGATGATATATCTAATGAAGATACATTTGTAGTAATGCTGCAAGAGTAACATTTTCTAATACATGTGCACCTTTAAAACAAGCAGGCTGGAATAAGGCAAGTGTAGTCATTTGTATTAAAAATACAAGGATTCATGTAAACTGAATTGTTTCATGAACTGTTTTAACACACATTAGCTTTTTAACATGAAATGTAATCACAGCTATAATAAGTGTCTCTATAAAAACATAATGTGCCGTATTAAAAAAGTGCAAACTGTCTTAAATATATTGCTCTGGACAAAGAGAAGACAATAAAACGATTTACTCTTTTGATCCACTTCTTCACTGTCAACATATTTCTAGACAGATGCGAACAGCATGAACCCTTTCATATAACAGCAATGAAAGCTAAGATGCAAAAATAGCATACGCACAGAAGGGAGAAAGAGATAGACGTTTTATGGTTATTAAATTTCATGTAGAGAATTTTATCAGAAAAATACATTGCCCTGAACATAATAGATTTTAAACTGAAAAATGAAAAAGTTCGACTTGCACTATATACTCTCGGTTGACATCATACATAAATTACATTGTTAAAGCAATATCAGAAATTAATAAAGCTATTTTCTGCAACAACTTGGCAAGTAACCTAGAGATATGATTTAAGGGGTAGAATGCTATAAAATATCAGAAAATTATACTTTATTTTAAAGATTACAGCCTTATCTTCAACTTAATGTGTGCAAAATGTGATAAAGATGGAAAATCAATAGGCAAAATTATGTAAAAGAATTATATTGAACATAATGTTATATGCGGTAAGAAGCTTCACCTTTGTAAGCTACACTTGAAATACAATAAAAACAGGGGTATGCTTTTGTTGACCTATTAGTTTCCCTGTCTGCATGAAGCTATTATGTTTTATATTAAATAGTGCAGATAAAAAATGTGCTTGTAATATATAGAGCAAAATCAGTGAAAAGAACGCTTTACAGAATAAATACCTTCAAGCAGTGAGGGGCACATAACGATGATCTCTGAGCCAGAGCCCGTGGGAAGGTGATGATAATGGTGGTAGAAATAAATGGTAGGGGTACGTACTAATGAAGTGAACAAAGGTGAAGTAGCTTGTACGCAGGTACATTTACTATGATTCATTACATATCACATAGCTGAAGCATAAAAGATCATAAGTAAAACATCTGACTCATTTACACACACACCTAAAGCATCACAAAAAAGTACTATCTCCTATGTACCATAAAGCAAATGTCCCTGCTTAGGAGCGAAAACCCTCTGATATGGGGCTTTGTCCCTACACTACCAATCTCTGTAGACACTAACTTTGAGGACATATAAGATCAGAGAAAAGGGGAAAGTGTATAACAAAATAAAATTTACCTTTCCCTCCGCTAAAACTTCCTTGACTAAAATCAAAGGTAGATTGTATGTGACAAGTGTAGTAAAAATGTTGATAGTGCAAACATCTAGTTTTATAATTGTAATACCTTGTGGCAAAGTAACAAGTCTCATGAACGACAGAAGAGTTCATTATTTCAATTTCCATTTTTTTTTTGTGTTGGGTTTATTGATAACTTGGGAGACGGGTAAGAAGCCCCTGGGGGTCATCTTCAAGTACATGTCAGAGGATGGGTTGAGACTGCTTTAATGTTAGATTAATATTTAAGTCCCAGATCAGATAAAAATGAGAAAAAAAAAAAGAATCCTACAGAGAACAGTGATGAAAACAAAACAAGCTCTATAAGATCATGAGCTGTATATGAACATCCTCGTAAAGGGCTGGGCTATTTTGAACATTAGAAGCAAGGCATATTATATAGTAAGCAATTACAAGGATTATGTATAAGAAGTTGTCCGAGGCTTGGCATACTGTTTGTGATTCCTCCTTAGGTATGCTGCGGTTACATATAGATGATAGACTTGATCACCAAGGAGAACAGCTGTCATGTACATGATAAAATCTGATGACGCTATTAATTTATGTGGAAATAGTCTCTTTGGAACAGTACCCTTCACCTTAGATCATTTTTACATTGTTGGCTGCTTTTGCCAGAATGATGTTATCCTTGCTGTAAAGATATTAAAAATAAAAACTCATAGCTATGCTACATTATAGTGAAAACCGACTTATACGTTTGTAAGCGCCAAATATTGTGCCACTAATGCTCAAAGGCGTAAAAGATAGAGACCACCTTTTTGGAATTGCAAGACAGGATTCAAGTTCATGGAGTGCCATAATTATGTTGCGAAATTCATGCAGTGCCATGATTATGTACTGAAACTGGAAAAAGATAAACTTGTTAAACAGATCCTTAGTACAAGAACTGATCAGATTTTAGGTCAGCGATTAGCAGCAAAGAAGAGCAGCAGAAGGTAAAGCAGCTTTTAAAAGTTGTTACAACTTCAGTCTAACACACACACACGCACACACGTGCACACACACACGCACACACACGCACACATGCACACACGCGCGCGCACACACACACACGCACACACGCACACACACACACACACACACACACACACACACACACACACACACACACACACACACACACACACACGCACACACACACACACACACACACACACGCACACACGCACACGCACACACACACACACACACACACACAAAGTTTACAAGAACAAACTCACAGATTCATACAGAATCTCACTGTGGGGACTAAGAGATGTGGCTAAAGGGGGCCATTTCCATAATCAGGGAAAATGAGAAACAACCTCATTATCATCAGATTTTAATGTCTTTGAATTGCATGGTGTTATCACTAGCACAAATCTGCACTTTACTGTGGTAATCAGCTCAGCTCATGCATCATGTTGGCATGGGCACCCCCTCATTCAGTCTCATAAACTCTCACATGCTCACATTCAAACATACACACACACACACACACACACACACACACACACACACACACACACACACACACACACACACACACACACACTCACACACACACCCTTACCTGTCACCTATCACTTACTTTATAGAACATCCCCGCTCTAGGGTACAGGGTTTCAAGACCCCCCCATGTTTCTATTATCTTTTTAAGTGAGTTAAAGTAATATCTAGAAAGTAACTCTGAGGGGGTCTGTGGTGACATAGAGGACCAAAGCTTTACAGTGGTAATGGGCTTCTTAGTGTCTGAAGGGTACAGAGTTTGAAGTTTCTTCTATTAATTACTTAGGATAATATTTCAAATAACTGGGGTACAGCATCACCCACAAACCCATACACCCTTTGTGCTGCAGACTGTGCCGTTAACATTTTAAGAGAGCTTAGATTGATTTTCAAACAAAATCCATTGTATCTAATGTCAACCCCCCCCCCCCCCCACGCACACACCCATATGCTGTTCATGCTACAAAGCTATTAACTTTTGAAGTGACTTTAGGCTGATAGTCAAACATTATCCTTGGTGTCTAGTGACCCCCCCCCCTTCTGCCCATATGATTTTTTCTGCTGAAAAATTGTTTTACTAGCTATCTATAAGACTTTAGAGCATTATCTAAATGTCCGTTCTGTATAGTTTTCTCCCCAATATTATACTTCCTCACAAAAACCCACACAGAATCCCCCCACTGAATTTCACTCACTGACACACTTTTGTATTTACTCACCCAAGCGCATACACACAAACACATACCTGAGATGACTCATTCCTCTGCATACACTCATGCATGCAGCTGTACACATCCACGTGCACCTCCACCACAACAACTTTCTGCCTGCTGAACTCCTGGCATTTACCGCTAATACAATACAATGCTTTAAAAGTAGTGCTTGAATGCAAAGTTTTGGGTGAGTTAATTAACTCAGCTGGCCAGGCTAACTTGCATAAGCATTTTCAGAGGGAGAACACATGGCTAATTAGAGCAAAGCTTATCCCTCCAGAGTGGCTTCTTAGTATATAGCTCACCACAGTGATCTGACAGAACACATAAGATCACTGCAGTGAGCTTGTCTCTGACTCGGAAAGGATCATCATTAATACAGCCCATGTCAGGCCTTGCCTCTGGTGACATCCTATTCTGAATCCAGTTGAAAGTGTCTAAAAGCTTTAAAAACTGTTAGCTCTGTAGAGAAAAAGTAAGAAACAAGAGAAACTAGCAGGGCTGTGTGTAAAAACATTGATGAATATGATTATGAGCAGCTGGGATTTAGGTGCTACTTAGCAGCCATACAGTTATGCTGTGTATGTAAAAAAATGACCAGCGCAATTGCATTTACACCAGAACATACAAAAGAAAATAAACAGTAAGTTAGGCAGATGCAACAATATGCAGGACAATGGCAGGCAAATACCTGTGTAAACAAGTGTGAAATGCTGCTTCTATGGGACAGAAGTAAGAATACAAACCCCTACTAATTAGGTCAAAATTAAAAGTCAGAAGGAGATGAAAACTAGTTAACAAACAGAAGCTACTTCAAAGGACAGCAGATGTGAGCATTTTTTATATACAATCACATAAAACAATAGACCATTTTTACTGCAAATTATCATCGTAGTCGAGAAAAATCAGAAAGTAATTAGCCATTAGGAAATTGTTCATGATAGTTTATTGCATTAATATAATTATAAGAAAACGAATATGAAAATATGAAGCAACACAGAAAACAATCAATGAAAGCTTCAAACACATGTATGTCAAGTACAGATTATCAAACCTAGTTCTGTGTTTAGTAGAAATGCATATGATCTGATAAAAATATACGTGTGTGTGTGTGTGTGTGTGTGTGTGTGTGTGTGTGTGTGTGTGTGTGTGTGTGTGTGTGTGTAAAAATAAAACTAAAAACACCATTAAAGTGAAATACAACTCTGATGTTCAAAAATAGGATATGCAAAGTGTATACATGAGAAAAGAGACAGCTGGCAAACTATATTTAACTTTTCTTATAAAAGCAGTGATCTGAATTAAGTGCCTCAATTTAACACGTGTCTATGGGAATACAACGGAAAAAGAAATCACAGATAGAGTTGCAGAACCCACACTGCTGAATCCTTTGCAAATGCCTTCTATGGGCACCTTCAAGAATGCATGGATCATGCAATCCCAAATAAAACCAAGACCCATTCCCCCAAAGGCAGGCGCCCGGTCTGGTGGACCCCAGCCATAAACAAACTTTACAACAGGAGGAGGAAGCTACTACATGACAGAGCAAAATCCCTAAAAGGGAAGGCATCTCTGATCAGTACTAGCAAAAAAGTACGATCACTCATAAAATCATCCAAGGCCAACTTTGAGAGAAAAATCGCAAAAGACACAAAAGACAATCACAAGGCCTTCTTTAGCTATGTTAGAAACCTGGGTGGAAACTCCCAGATATGCTCAGAGTTAGTCCAAAATGACACAAAATACACTGAACCCACTGACATTGCCAACATTCTGGCAGACAGGTTCAGTGCAAATTTCTCCTCCCCCTCCCCCCCAAAAGGAGAAATAACTATACCAGCAGAGTGTAGCCTCCCTAACATCTCAGATGCCCAGGTGAGAGCCGCCCTCTCTAAAGCTAAAAACACAGCATCAATGGGACCGGATGGTGTCCCGGGCTGTGTGCTACATGAATTCCAAGAGGAACTAAACCCACACATAAGGCTGCTGTTTAATCTTAGCCATACCACAGGATACGTACCCAAAGAGTGGCGTACGGCAACGGTGGTCCCACTTCACAAAGGCGGTGCGTCTACGGACCCTGGAAATTACCACCCCATAAGCTTGACGAGCCTGGTCTGCAAAGCTATGGAGAGGATCATTATGGAACTCATAAACAAAGACATTGGGGACCTACAGACATTGGATCCTACCCAATTTGGCTTTGTCAAGGGCAGATCCTGCCTTTTGAACTTGGTCGACTTTTTTGAAACAGTCACTAAGGCCATTGATGAGGGTAAGTCAGTTCACACAGCCTACCTTGACCTTGCAAAAGCCTTTGACACAATACCCCACTCGGGCATCATAGACAAACTCACCAGCTTAAATGTAAACCCATATGTCACAAGATGGGTTGCAAACTGGCTCAAGGACAGAACCCACAGGGTCAGAATTGCTGGAGCTATGTCAGACTCTAAGCCAGTCACAAGTGGTGTCCCACAGGGCTCAGTCCTGAGACCCCTCTTGTTCAGCATTTATTTTTCCGAGGTACAGGCAAACATAGGAGGATTGTGGCTGACAAAGTTCGCAGATGACTGCAAACTGGGCGCCATAATTGATACTCCAGCGGACACAAACATCCTTCAGAGAGGCCTCACAGAAATGGATAATTGGTACCAGAGCCATGGCCTTAAGCTGAACGCCAAAAAATATATAGTCATACCCTTTGGGAAAAACAAGGTACCGACAAATTACCACATAGGCGGTAATCCATTAAGTACGGAAGAGGTAATCAGGGACCTAGGGACCCAAGTTGACAGTAACCTCTCATTTGACACTCACATTGCCAAAGTGGTTAGGAAGACCTTCTATATTGCCCACCTTATCATGAAGGGTTTCACATCTAGATCAAGAGAGGTCATTGTGCCCCTGTACTCTTCTCTTATCAGGCCAATGATTGAGTACAATGCCCCATTTGGGATGTATCTCACCCGACACCTGCAGCAGTTGGAAAGACCCCAAAAGTTCCTCACCAAGAGGATAAAGGGTCTTAAACATATGTCATATGCTGCCCGACTGAAAAAACTCCAGCTCTATTCATTCGCATACCACCTACTCAGAGGTGATCTGTGCCTGACGTACAAGGCCATGTCCAATCCTGAATTAATGGACATGCTCCACCTCAGAAAATCCAAATCCATCAGAGCCACGAGAACAAGTGACTTAAACCTCAACACAGAAATAAATAGAACATGCTGGAGGGACAGATTCATAACCCAGAGGCTCCCTACACTCTGGAACAGAATCCCAGTCCATGTTAGGCAGAGCCCCTCACTGACTCTATTCAAGAGAAATCTCGACGAGTGGATGGGAGATCGTAGGTTTACCCCGGGGGTCATCTCTGTGTCACTACTAGACAGAGGCATAGTAAACTAAACCCTAAAAGGGTGTAGTATTCTCATCCTAAGGGGTGGTGTAAGTCACATACACTCTGGCTAGGCTTATAAATGCCCTAGGGCAGATAGCCTAGTATGAACCTATGAACCTATGAACCTATTACATTAAGTAAGAAGAAGGGAATGCTTAGGTGGCGGTAGTTCTAAGAATGCTACACAGTCTAAGGCGTGCTTAGTTTATGAAGCCAAGGGGTCAAATGCTTATCAGCCAGTTCGCTACTGCCAACATCAAGTCACATTTTCCTGACCAGGAAGATTCACCACACTAGTTAAATACACAAATATGATTCAGTACTTAGAAAACATACCATGCTAGTTAAAAATACAAACATTATTCACTTTGCTACAAAACAAATACATTTACTAAATATTAGAGTGAGGCTGAATATTTTAATAAATACATAATTTCCTAGTGGACATTTGGTTGTGTTTTGAGATACAGTTTTTATCTAGCATGTGATTTATATCTACATTTGTTAACTCTTGACATGACTTAGGACAAATATATATCATTTGGAAACAGTAGAAAAACATATACAAATGTATTCATTTATCTGTCTGATGTCAGTTTGTTAACTGTATGACAGATGATCTCAGTGGAACATTTTCAGGAGATGACAGAAACAAATGACCAATCACAATAATAAGGTCTTAATAATATACAGATATTGTACAGAATACACATAAAGCAAGCATAAAATCAAAGACAGAGTAAAGATAGTATATAATTGTAAACAACATCAGCACAGGGGCTCATAAATAGCTGAACTAAATCATAACAATAGCCAATAGTATTAACAGTATAATGAAAAAACAACTGCAATAATGAAGGGAAAAAAAGTAGGAATGCTTTTATCAGCAGGAGTAACAAGAGAGAACAAGGATATGATGGTGTTACAGATTATAGGAAAGACTGAGTGGGTTAAACTAGATGGAAACATGCATAAAAAATGGTAATCAAACATTTTTATAATCCCTTGTCTAGTTTCTCAAAGGCTCATGAAGGTAAGAGTAGGATAACAAAAGGATGACAATGCTAGGAGACTGATGTATTTGAAATTGCTGAGGACAGCAACCTTTTTTCTCCCGTGTTTAAGAATAGCATGACAGTATAGCACAGAGTAATAAATTAATGAGTTGCTAGCGAATCACATTGTGTACGCCTGAGTTTGATTCTCTGTCTTTGTTTCTGCAACTGAATGAATGTCCGAGTCCCTGAAAAGTGTGATGACTAACAGCTTTCAGTAGGTACCAAATAAAATAAAAACAAGTATGGTTAACATGGAAATACACTAGGAAGAGCAAACATACATTGTAGAGTTGAAGTGTCCATGCAAATGGTTTATTTCCATTGTAAACAGGGAACTGTGGAATTGCAAACTATTTAGCCACAAACAGGACTGCAGCTATGCTGCGAGGGCACAACACTGAAAAATACAGGGTACTGTCTCTTCTCCAGATTTAATTTACTAATTTTATTTATATTTTGTTGATTAGGGCAGCCCAACTAGGAAAGGCCTTGTTTTAGAAGGAAACCAGGCTGAGAATTTTGTTGGAATGTAAGTATATTCAGGATTCCATATGCATAATTTTAAGAACAAATGCCTCCGTTAACTTGGATCTCTATCCAGATTGCTAAACTATCTGAAAATCTTCTTACTTTCAACCCTTTTTTTATAATTTTTCAAACTTTCCAAAATTATAAAATAAATCCAACTCTGTTAATATATTATTCTTTCTATAAATCCACTGTTCATGATCCCAAATATATAATTTTCCACGTTTTATTATCTCTCCTATTGTCTTAATATCAGTTCCCTCTTTTTTTCTTCTTTTTAAGTTACAATTAGTCTCCCAGTAATATTATCTCTATGTTGATAATAATGTAATTTAGAATTTTTTTAAACATAACCTCTTTCTATTTTGTGAAGTACACATATATTGCAGTAAATCTATACACCTGCTTTTTCCACCTACATCTATGACTGTTCTACCCAACGTTACTAAAGTGTATTCCAAAATTCTTATTGACTGTTAACACAGCATACCTAACCCTGAATATGTTTTCTCATATACTCCAAATAATCCCATCTTCCAATAATCTTTCTGCTTGTAATCTTTCCACTTCAGTTGAACTCCTTGTATTTTCCAATATAATATCCATGTCAAGCATTGAACATCATTCCAAAACACTTAATCTTCTTTTAACATTCTTTATACTTTTCATATGTATAGCTACAATTCTACACTTCTTTATTTCATTTCTCCTGCCCTTTGCCTTTTTTATTTTTTGTACCTATGCTCTTAAATTTCCATTTTCTGTTGCCCTTTTCTGATAGAATTCTTCTTTCCTTTACTTCTTCTTCTTCACGTTACTCATCCATTCCCTCCCTTTCTTTTTCTTCCTTTAATTTATTACTTTTTCTTCATCTTTATTTTTTCTACCTTTTTTTGCTCCTCCTTTTCTTTTCTTGGATTTACTTCTATATTTTTTCTTGTTCATTCCCCCGCTCTTGCTTATATCTATCACCTTTTCCCTCTTTATTTTCTATATTTTTGTTAAATCAATCCACAAATGTCCCATGTGTTCAAATTTTCTACATTTCATGTCATATTTTTTGCTTCATGTCCCACTTTACCCCAAATAAAACATTTTTATCACGATTGCTGATTAAATAATCAAAATGATCATTTTTACTACAAAATAAACATCTCTGGCTGTCCCTAATATTTCACACTGCCCCCATTTCCATCAGCATTTATCATACTTGCAGTATGTATAATTGTTCATGCTCCATTTTCAGTACATTCCCAGCCCCTAGTCCATGCACCTCTATTATCATAACTTTTTGTACTGTCCATAACATCTTTACATACAGTCTTTTAAGTCTTTCAATGTTTCTTTTTCTATTTCTGTTCAGAACTACACATAACTTCTATTTTTTCTCTTTCAATTAAATGCTTATATCACATATCATTCCAATGATTGAAATTTTTTTTACTTCACACTGAAGAACACACAAGAATTTTCCATGTACTGTTCAGACTCAAAAAGAATGCGACAAAATGTTTCTTTATTAATATGTATAAAAGTTCTTATCTTCTTAGGCGATATGCCCAATGGTGAAATTATATTATGGTAAATGTCATACCTGTCAAGTTCTTTCTCTTCCTTACTGCTTATTCTTGCTAAGAATTTCTTCCTTCTCACATCCATCTTCTTAGCCATCTTCTTTCCTTTCTTCTTATTTTACTGTCTGTGCATATGACCTCTTCTCTCTTCTAATTTATTCCACCTGTACATCTTGTATTGTATCCATAATTTCCTCCCATTTCTGGTTCACTTTGATCTTAAGTACATTTAAATATACATCCCACAACCCTCCCGACTGGGTTGCAATAATACATCCTGACTGCAACTCCCTCTCTTCTGCAAATAACTCCTTCTGAAACAAGATTTATGAATCTTACAATGGCTCGACTGCCCTTACAGTGTTCTCCTGTCCCGTTTGTCCCTTTTGGCACTGCATCTCCACTTCATGTACCTCTTCACCTGTTGCCACTTCTTTTTGCAAAAAAGATCAGCTTCCTTTGCATTTGTATTTCATACTCCCCATGCTCCACATATTGCTTCCTGCTTTTCTGAACTGCCTCAATGTCCAGACTAGAAGCAGGGTGCCTGACAACAAACAGCATCCCTACTTGTAAAGGAGTCAGGGAAGTTCCTTGGTGTACCGTCAAAAGTTTGCTGTTCAATATGAATATCACTTTACATCTCACCTGAAAAAAGGTCACTGGTCTAGTGAGACTAACCTGGTCAACAAAATCATAAATAAAGACTAGAGCATGGCATATCTTAGATTTCTACCCTTATACATACAGGTTGGCTGAGAATAACACAATAACAGTTAGAGGTGGGTTTAGCAAACTTGGGTGCATAGTGAAAGGTATTCAAAGTTAAAGTCCTTAAGTTAAATTCTCCTGCATTATTTTCTGTCCTGGAACAGATATTATTAAAGTTGACAGGCCAAATGACAACCATCATGCATGGAAAGTCCTACAGGAAGAAATTAAGGCACAAGTGTCATTTTCTCTACATAATAGTAGGTCTATCGAACGTAGCAGCATTATATGCAAAGTGAAAGAATGTATCATATCAGAATTGATTTATGCAGACAAAGTTACTGCAATAGACCCCAATCAGCTTGATTTTATGAAGGCCAGGCACTGCCACCTCTACCCAGTAAAGTTCTTTGAAAAGGTTATAGAGGCTATGGACAGTGGTCACTCTGTGCATGATGCTTATTTTGAACCGGCCAAAGCTTTTGGTACTATTCCCGACTCCAGAATTATCAAACAATTAGACAAACTTAATGTAATGAATGTGAAGAACATTTCTTGACTCACTGTTCATGGCAAATCACATACCAAAAAGATAAGCCAAAAAAACAGAAACACACAAATACTATTTTGAACCGGCCGAAGCTTTTGGTACTATTCCCGACTCCAGAATTATCAAACAATTAGACAAACTTAATGTAATGAATGTGAAGAACATTTCTTGACTCACTGTTCATGGCAAATCACATACCAAAAAGATAAGCCAAAAAACCAGAAACACACAAATACTATTTTTTTGAGAAAGTGACAAGGCCTCCTATATTGTGGTGCCTGTGACTGCTCACCTAATATTATTCTTATGTTCCTTTGTAAGGTGAAGAATTTGAATCCGAGTTACTTACTAGAGCTGCTGAAAGAAAAGGGTGTAGTCACAATCATATATATATATATGTATATATATATATATATATATATATATATATATATATATATATATATATGGTTCTACCTGACATAGTCGAAACCACACAACACCGACAACAACATCACCGACACCACATAATCGACAGTCCATTAACACGAAACCTCACATACCCGACAACGAAATAACCGACGGTACACAAACACGAAACCCCATACACTGCACACACCACAATAACAACAATAAAAAACAAAACACATCCCCATTCCACAAACCACACACACAACACAAGCACACCAAAATCCTTACAAACCCACACTAAACCTTACCCTAACCCTAAGGTCCGTCACTATCGCACACGTACCTAACCCACTCCCTAACCCTAACTCACTTAACCCGCCCCTATCCCAAAGTCTATCCCTACCGCACACTTACCTAACCCGCTCCCTAACCCTAACTCACTTAACCCACCCCTATCCCAAAGTCTATCCCTACCGCACACTTACCTAACCCGCTCCCTAACCCTAACTCACTTAACCCACCCCTATCACTCCCTAACCCTAACTCACTTAACCCACCCCTATCCCCACAGACTGTCAATATCCACACTTAACTGACTTGCACCCTAACGTCCGTCACTACCGCATACTCACACAGCCTTTTCCCATATCGGCATCCTTGGCGTCGGTGTTGTCATCCGTCGTGTCGGTCTTCTGCATTGTCGATGTTCTGGCACTCGCGATTTGCATCGGTCTTCTTCATTGTCGATCTTCTGGAGCTCCGGATTCCGTTGTCGGTCTTCTGCGCTGTCGACTAAGTCAGGTAGAACCATATATATATATATATATATATATATATATATATATATATATATATATATATATATATATATATGCGTGTGTGTGTGTGTGTGTGTGTGTGTGTATATATATATATATATATATATATATATATATATATATACATATATATATGTGTGTGTGTGTGTGTGTGTATATATATATATATATATATGTGTGTGTGTGTGTGTGTGTGTGTGTGTGTGTGTGTGTGTGTGTGTGTGTGTGTGTGTGTGTGTGTATATATATATATATATATATATATATATATGTGTGTGTGTGTGTGTGTGTATATATATATATATATATATATATATATATATATATATGTGTGTGTGTGTGTGTGTGTGTGTGTGTGAACTGCTTGGGTAGAGAAATGAGAATGATAAAATTCTTCCTTCTGTACTTTACTGCTGAGAATCAGAAGAAAGACATGTTGGAAAGCAGTGCTTGTGGGGGGGGGGGGGGTAATAATAGAATAAATAGCTCATAGTGTAAGGACTGCAGATCTGTCACTTGGTGAACCGTAGCTAAACAATCGATGTTTCTGCTGGAAAGCCATGTCAAAAAATATATGTTGATATTCAGTGTTTTTGCAATGCGTATTGGTAGAATGGCCACTTATCTTGACTGGACTGATTGACTGAGTGACTGATTCATTTATAATTTATTCTGTTTCTTTATTTTTTCTTCATAATATATTGCAATCTCCAGCCTGCGCTTTTAACTAACTACGGGCACTCATAAAATTGTCTAAGGCCAGCTTTGAGAGAAAAATTGTGCAGGACACTAAGGATAATCACAAGGCTTTCTTTAGTTATGTTAGGAACCTGGGTGGGAATTCCCAGATATGCTCAGAATTAGTCCAAAATGACAAAAAATACACCGAACCCACAGACATTGCCAACATCCTAGCTGACAGGTTCAGCGCAAACTTCTCCCCCCCTCCCCACCAAAAGGGCAAATATTTATCCCAGCAGAGTGCTGCCCCCCTGACATCTCAGATGCTCAGGTAAGAGCCGCCCTCTCCAAAGCCAAAAACACAGCATCAATGGGACCAGACGGTGTCCCGGTCTGCGTCCTACATGAACTCAAAGAAGAGCTAAACCCAAACATAAAATTACTGTTCATTTTCAGCCTTACTACAGGATATGTACCCAAAGAGTGGCATACAGCAACGGTGGTCCCTCTCCACAAAGGTGGTGCCTCAACGGATCCTGGAAACTATCAGATAAGCCTCGATAAGCCTGACTAGCTTGGTCTGTAAAGCTATGGAAAGGATCATCATGAACCTTATAAATAAAGATATTGGGGACCTACAGACACTGGATCCTACCCAGTTTGGCTTTGTTAAGGGCAGATCCTGCCTCTTAAACCTGGTCGATTTCTTTGAAACAGTCACCAAGGCCATTGACGAAGTGAAGGTGGTCCACACAGCCTACCTGGACCTCGCAAAAGCCTTTGATACAATACCCCACTCGGGAATTATAGATAAGCTCACCAGCTTAAATATAAACCCCTATGTCACTAGATGGGTTGCAAACTGGCTCAAGGACAGAACCCACATGGTTAGAATTGCTGGAGCCATGTCAGACTCCAAACCAGTTACAAGTGGCATCCCACAAGGCTCAGTCCTGGGACCTCTCTTGTTCGGTATATATTTTTCAGAGGTACAGGCCAACACGGAAGGACTGTGGCTGACCAAGTTTGCAGATGACTGCAAACTGGGCGCCATAATCAACTCTCCAGCCGACACAAGCATCCTCCAAAAGGGCCTCATAGAAACAGACAACTGGTGCCAGAGCCATGGTCTCAAGCTAAACACCAAAAAGTGTATAGTCATCCCCTTTGGCAAAAACAAAGTGCCCACAAATTACCACATAAGTGGCAACCCATTAAGTACGGAAGAAGTAATTAGGGACCTGGGGACCCAAGTTGATAGCAATCTCTTGTTTGACAACCACATGGCCAAAGTGGTTAGAAAAACATTTTATATAGCCCACCTAATCATGAAGGGATTCACATCTAGATCAGGGGAGGTCATCGTGCCTCTTTACTCATCCCTCATCAGGCCCATAATTGAGTACAATGCCCCTTTTGGTATGTACCTTACCAGACACCTGCAGCAACTGGAAAGACCCCAAAAGTACCTCACCAAGAGGATCAAAGGGCTCAAACAGATGCCATATGCTGCCCGGTTAAAGAAACTCCAGCTCTACTCAGTGGCATACCGCCTGCTCAGAGGCGATCTGTGCCTGATGTATAAAGTCATGTCCAACCCGGAATTAATGGACATGCTGCACCTCAGAAAATCCAAATCCCATCGAACTACACGATCGAGAGACTTGAACCTCAGCACTGAAATAAATAGGACATGCTGGAGGGACAGATTCATAACCCAGAGGCTCCCTTCACTCTGGAATAAAATCCCAGTCCAGGTTAGGCAGAGTCCCTCATTGACTCTCTTCAAGAGGAATCTTGATGGGGGATCGCAGGTTTACCCCGGGTATCATTTCTGTGCCACTGTTAGACAGAGGCACAGTATACTAACCTCGAAAAAGGGCATAGCAAAATTAATTTAAAATGGGTTGTGAAAGCCAAACACACTCTGGCTAGGCTTATAAATGCCCTAGGGCAGATAGCCTAGTATGAACCTATGAACCTATGAACTGCTGATATCATGCATTAACCTTATCAAAAAAAATCTTACAGAAATTGTTTATTTCCCAAATATTAATGGGAAAGTAGGACAGCTTTTAGTGTTATGTCGTTCTGGCTGGTTAGAAGGGGCTAGGGCAAATGTAGCAGCAGTGTTGCAAGGCACACAGTGTGGCTCGTTAGAAGGGGATGGGGCAAATGTGGCAGATCAGCACAAATTTCAGTTTAGTATTTTGGAAAGTAGACCATAAAGACCATGTAGTTTTACTGGTTGGGAAATATTGCTGGTAAGCTAATGTGTATAACTGGGTGATAAAATGTAGTTCTTCACAGACAAGCAGTGGTTAACAATGGCTTGGACACTCTGAAAACAAGCATTCATCCATTTATTTGAAATGGCACAGCTGTTAAACAGGCCTTTGAAGGGTGTACATGGAGTGTACAAGGGCTGATTCACATCTCTTGCAGATGATGTTTGAGTAACACAGGGTTTTGCTACTTCCAGAATGGCCACATTCTTCATTTTACCGTTTTGACATACCACCAGATATGAATTTATTTTTTTCTTGTAAAACTCTGTGCCTGCCGTTACTGTCATTGTTTGTAAAATACTGCTAGTGAACTGAATGTCAGCATTTGCAAAATGGTTGAATTAATTACACAGTTTTATTCTGAAACGCAGGTACTGTTTTACTTCAAATACTGTCTTCTAAGGTTAAAGTTGCTGCTCTATTTAATATTGGTGTTGTGTGTATATTATTTTTTATGGGAATCTTTCTGCCTTGCTGGAAGGCCGCATCCATTAGTCATAGCCACAACCTAAGCAGGGAACTGAGAGGGTTAGCGTATATGGAAGGGCATATGAATGAGTGAGAGTATGCATATTGTCGAACAGAAATCCGAAAACTGTGGTCATAAATGAGCTGTATTAGTCTAAGTGACTAGTGTGGTGCAGAAGAGCCTAGATTAGTGGGTATCCTGCTAAGGCCTTGGGGTGACGTGATGTTAGTCTTTCTGTATCTTGAATTATGAAAAATACCAAGAAAGTAGGAGAACCTAAGAGAGTCTATGATGATGCTAATAAAATGCAAGAAAGGAGTAAACTAGCTGTCAAAAAGTGTAAAGCAATATACTTTAAATGCAGAGCCCTAACAATGGCTACTGGTACTGTCAGTTAGGACACGTGTCTTAGCATTATTCTGTTGTCCACTGAAGCAGATTTCACCAAAGATTATTTGGTCAGCACTTGGGAACAGCCATGTAACTCTTACTCTAAGGTTGAATGACCTTGGGATTGGTTCCATAAATTAGATTGTGCAAGAGGTACGGTTCCTCCGTAGCTGTTTGGGGATGTTACCCTCCACATATAAAACTGTATTTATTTATTTATTTATAGATTTGCATACTATGATACTTTGCTTCATTTTAGCTGTGACCCAATTGCAATGCTTTACAAAAAAGTTTTCTTTTTTTTTCTTTTTTTTTGTTTGAGTACATTAACTAACAATTATAGCATTTACTCTGTAGACTGAGTACACAGTGAATGCAAATACAATTCATTAGTTATTCATATGTTATGCATTCGGTCTTTTGGTTGTGCTATATTGGCTTTAATAAAATTCTCTTTGATGAAGCCAGCAGGTTCAGCAGAGGAAGATACAGAGATGTTTGTTACACAGTAAAGTAATCAGTTTAAATGTGTACAGAAGATTAATCATTTAAATGGCTATGGGTTGTGGAAAAGGAAAAGCATATTTAGATGTGTTATGAGAATGATCAAATAAACAACATAAGAGAAGATGGTACAGATGTACAGCAATCTGGTGAAAGTCCCCCTACTCCCCAGTAAGGGGTACATTTCTTCACACCATATCATAAGTCTTATGAATGTCGTACAGAGTAAATAAAAGCTAATTATATTCATGAGAGTGACAGTTAAGAGCAATGACTGGGATAGCTATGGTAAGAAACAAAACCCACACCAAGGTGTGTGTGAAGGTCAGGGCCAATATGATGTATGCATTCATCATGCTGAAAGCACATGGGGCATTAGTGCAACAATGGATAAAAGGGTACTGGAAGACGAAATGACAGTCACTGAATGCTTGATAAAGAAAACCTATAGCATGAGTTCAGAATGTATTACTTCACAGAGGAGGTAGTAGAAACACAGATGTCATTTATCATGGGAGGTAGTTGCTAATATAGGCATAATAAGGTACAAACATAGTCAGGTTGAAATAAAGGAGCAAGGTAGAGAAAGAATTGGCTAAACATGGAGTTAGCCATATTCTTGTGGACTTAATTTAAAACGTAATATTTGTCAATGTTATCACCATATATATGCATAAAGTTTAGAATATATAAACATTGTTAATGCAATCAGAATATAGCACTTGCCACAGAAAACAGATCTTAGATAGCAATTTGAGAAAAATGCCATTAACTGGTAATGTTGGATACCTTGTATCTGTCTTCTACTTGAGGGCATTAATGTCAAAGCAGTGATAAAGTTCAAACGTCATTAGAACTGATGAAAAAATACATTGTAGCACAACAAGCTGAAGGTAAAATAGCCATCTTGTGTGGCATACAAAAGGATGAGATCATAGCCTGCTGCATTAATTATAAACTCCATCCTCCACCCAGGTAAAGTCAGTACCCCTCCTCCTAACATCCCTCACTCCTCAGAAAATATTGCTACCTCATTCAACACACACTTCACCCAAACCATACTATCACTAGCTAAACACCACAACCCTCCTCCCCTCCAACCCACACCTTCAACTAGTAATCTCCCCACTGCCTTCTCTTTTTCTCCTGTACCTACCTCCAACATAAAAAAACTCTTAACTAAACTTAAACCCACCAAATTAGCAGCAGACAACCTCCCAAGTGAATACCTACAAATCGCAGCTGATGCTCTGGCCTACCCAGTATCCATCTTGATTAACCAATCTCTGTCAGATAGTTACATTCCCACACTGTGGAAAGTATCACATATAATTCCCCGCCACAAAGGCGGACCCTCCGCAGAACTAACCAATTACCGCCCCGTAGCTATTCTCTCTCCACTCTCCAAAATACTAGAGAGATGCATACACTCTCAGGTCTCAGACTACCTCCTTATTAACAACCTCCTTTCCAGTACTCAGCATGGTTTCCGACCAAACCATAGCAGCACCACTGCCTTACTCTCCTTTACTAACACTATCCTTCAGCATAAAAACAATGGCTATCTCTCCTCTGCTACTTTCCTAGACCTATCTAAAGCATTTGACATGGTCCCACGCAAACAACTTATCTCTGTCCTCAATAACCTATCCTTCTCACAATCAATCACCAACTGGTTTCAGAATTACCTGTCTGACCGCCAACAATCCGTTGTATGGCAGAATGACATATCTCCCCAACTACCTGTCTCCATAGGGGTTCCCCAAGGATCCATCCTTGGACCCCTACTCTTCTCTGTGTACACCAATAATCCACCCTCTGCCACCAAACATGGCGCACACATACAATACGCAGATGACTCGACCATCATCTGCTCAGCCCAGTCCCTACCCAAACTGCAAAAAGTCACACAGGAAGCCTTTTCCTCTGTTGAAACATGGTTATCCGATGCCCAATTAATACTCAACCCAAACAAAACTAAACTACTCATCTTCCAACCCACCAAACATACTCAAAACAACTCTCACTTTAACATCACAGCAAAAGACAACACCACTATATACCCAACTGAACACACCAAATTGCTAGGAGTGGAAATAGACAATAAACTAAAATTTGACATTCACATATCCATGACCATAAAAAAAGTCTACAAAAAACTAGGAGAGTTATACAGAAATAAGCAATTTCTCACCCAAGCAGCAAAGATTTCAATAGCAAATTCCCACCTTATCTCCACCCTACTTTATGCCTCTCCAATATATACCAACCTAAGGCAATGTGATCTAAACAAGCTAGAGACCTGCTACAAAAAAATCGCCAAATTCGCTACAGGGGCATCCTACCATAGTCACCACTGTCTCTCACTTGCTGAACTGGGCTGGCTTGAACTCCCTTACCTCCTTCAGTGGTATCAACTCTCACTCGCCCACAAACTAGTAAACCATCCACTAAATGTCCCATCCCTCCAGAATCTACTCCAACCCTATTGCACCACCAGACCACTAAGATCCAGCAACAAAAGTCACTTGCAGATCACTAAAGCCAATAACTCTGCTGGTGAAGCACTATTCTCTTGCACCATAGCCAAATTATGGAACTCACTCCCACCCACAATTACCTCCATACCATCATGCACCCACTTCAAAACTTTACTAAAAGTGCACCTAAAAACATGCTGGCTATGTCCTTGCAACTCCCACTCTAATATCATCCACCTCATCCAACCACTACCTTTCTTTCCACTCCACTAACTACCTTGATTATAGCAAGCTCAGATGCTCATAAGCCTAGTACTTATTATACAGCAGGAACTTCTTATTGTAACATTTGTTAATGTCTGTTATGTACTTCACAGATAAAGATTCTAGTTGTCTACTGATGTACTATGTTCATCATCTGTAAATATGTTGTAAGTAATTGCTATGTTAAATTGTTAATCGCTATGTAATCCAATGTAACTACTGTCTGTTTATTTTACTGTGGAGCTTTTCTCCCCGGGCCTCCGCTGAAAATGGACCTACGTCCATTCGGACACTCTCGGTCAACAAATTTAAATAAATAAATAAATAATAAATAGAAAGGATGAGATCATAGCCTGCTGCATTAATTAGAAAGGATGAGATCATAGCCTGCTGCATTAATTAGAAAGGATGACAATATCCACATCCACCCACAGTTTCAGTGATGACCCCAAGGGGTCATGTTAGTGAGCGTGAGTAGGTGTCAATTACCCTGCTGATCTGGACATACAGTAGAGCTGCCGGAGTTTCAAAAACTCAGTTCAAGAACACTTCCAGCTGATTGTTAATAGTAAATTCTAAAATACTTCTTACATAAATAAATGAATACCTTTGCACAGACGTTGAGAAGTTAAGACAGAACTTTATTTTTTGAAGCCTGGATGAGCTATTTCGCCTTCTAAGAGACTTCATCAGAAGTCTTAAAACAAAACTTTTGCCCGTACTTAAGCATAACATGTTGTAGTGACTTAATTACAGATTCCTGGTGCTTTTGTTGCCACATGTTTGCTATGGCTATTGAGGGAATCCCTAGGTCTGAGGCATCTAATCAAAATGTTTGGTGCAGCATCCCCATTTGCATATTGAGACTAAGCAGAAAGTGCCTGCATAGGTGGAATTTTTGTTTTGGTGACTTGGAGACGCCATTTATGGTCCTGTACAAAAAAAGTGTGCAGTTATGAATAAAATTAATCTATGTAACCATCATTCACAAAAATAAGACCAGAGAGTATACACATCATTCTCTGTTACTAGAACAATCTAACAGAAAAGATGATGTTTAAAAATACAAATAAAAATTGCTAACTTATTAAAGTGAATGAATTTAATTTGGTTTTGCTTGTCAATTCACTTGTTGAAATGAGGATTCATATTTTATACTATATTCCTCCACAAATAAAGGAAGGAGCAGTCACTTTTTACAGGACTGTTAAGTAGTGACATATCAGGCTGACAGGAAGGGAATGCTGGGAAAAGTCTTAAAATAATCTGTATTGAAGCACAGTAGGATTTGTATCATCCCGCTTTAACAATTGTAGCACATGTTGAGAAGTTAACATCTTTGTAGTTAACACATTTTAGTTTGAAATCTAAATGTAGTTATCTTATAAAAATCAGTAATGCCATGGAATAACATACCCAATGTTATTGATTTATTGAAATATTACTCATTACAAATTTGCTTTAAAGCTATAGAGAATCACAATCATTGTTAACTTAAAGGGCAGGAAAAATCTCCCCCACACAAAGCCTATGACTGAATAAAGCAAACCTTATGAGATCTTTTTCAATATCCCACAGCTAAATAAGCTATGTCCATTTTTGATTTTAGGAAGTGTACCCTGAGTTTAGAAAAACGAATAGGTCTGATGGTTCACTTCGATGTTGCCTGCAGTTTACTGCCACGCATTTTCATTTAGATGATTTACAGCTCGCTTTTGCCTGAACAACTAATGTAATTAGCTCACAGTGGCCACATTTAATTTTAGTTACTTTACTGCAGTGTCTTTGACATTGCTTAACAAATTTTTTTAGGTTCTCCTTTTGAAATGAACAGAACATGACAAGGAAGTAGCTCTCTATATGACAAAATGAATATGTGATAACAAGAACATTGTATAAAATAGCTTCAGCAGAAACACAGTGTGGGAGATGCAGACAGCATTGAAAGGAGCTGATTAAGAGTAATTAATCACCTGGCTGTATAATAATGACTAATTATTTCTAAACTGCACTTAACACCTTATTGAAATCTTAAATATTCCATAAAGCGGCAACTGTGTAGAAAACTGTTTGGCAAACAAACGCCTGTAAGGGAATAGGAAGAAGAAACTTTTATGCTTGGCAATACATAGAAAATGATCGTTGTGTTTTGCAACTATTAATAATATTTTGTTCTACATAACATTAATACAAATAGCATGTAATAAAAGGAAAATGATAAATGAACAACTCTAATTTGTGTTTATATGTGTGTGTGTGTGTGTGTGTGTGTGTGTGTGTGTGTGTGTGTGTGTGTGTGTGTGTGTGTGTGTGTTTATATATGGTTCTGTCTTCTTTCAGTGCATAATGTGAATCATTTCTGAAACATAGTAGATCATGAAATCTTTTCAGCAGTCTGAGTTTTTGTAAGCATGCACTTTTTTTCTGGCAGATTGCTTCAGGCTAAAATTCCAGTCAAAAAAAAAAAAAATACTCCAATACACTGTTTGTGCTCCGGTGACACTTTAAAAAATAAACAACTACTTTCAAAAAAGCTATGCAATCATTTCATAAGCTACTCAGAACTCTACACTGATCAATTACATTTCAGTGACCATAAAAACAGTGGCAATCCACGTTGCAGCCAAGCCACAGTAAAGGTCAAATTTTTATGCCAGGGATAAAAGTTCAAAAGGAGATATTCCAGGGTGATGTTTTGTCACAGTTTCTCTTTTGTCTTGGCCTCATCCCATTAAGCTGTCTTTGTAATATATCAGGTCATGGTTACAATTTGTGTCACAAAAACAACAGAGTGTCAATACTTCTCATCTTCTTTTTAGTGGATGGTTTAAATCTGTATAGTTCATCAGATGAACTGAAAGTGCAACTGGAAGTGGTCAAAACTTTCTATGATTATATAAGAATGTCATTTGGTCTTGAAAAATGAGCAAAAGTAACTTTTAAAGCAGGAAAACTGCAACATCAAGAAAATATCAGTCTGGGACAGGAATATGACATAAAGGAACTTGAGTAGGAGGACGTGTGTAAATATTTGGGAATAGATGAAGGATGAACGATAAAGCATGAACAAATGCAAACAAAACTCTGTAAGGTATGCTTTAGAAGACTAAAATTAATACTAAAAACAGTTCTGACACTTAGGAATGAAGTACAATCTAAACAAAACTCTGTAAGGTATGCTTTAGAAGACTAAAATTAATACTAAAAACAGTTCTTACACTTAGGAACAAAGTACAATCTATAAATGAATTTGCTCTTCCTGTTCTAATTTGCAGTTTTGGGGTGACTGGCCTCAAATGATATTGGATCAGTTAGACAGGAGTGCTTTGAGCTTATCATATGATAAATAAAAATCTGTGTATACCAAGATTATATATTCCTCGTTCTGAAGGAGGTCTGGGCCTCCTCGAAACTGATTACATGAGTAGATCTGCAGTTTTAGCGAGGATGACATAATAGTTAAGGTGTTGACCTTGCAAATACAAGGTGCAGGGTTTGATTCTCACGTGGGGTAATTGGCTAGGCTTAACATGGCCCACATGGGCAGTTAGCCTAGTACTATCCTATAAACCTATGACTGCATACATATCTAGTAACCCCATCAGATACAAACATAGTGAATGTTTTGAAACATGCAGAGAATACGTCTAAGAAAACTTCCTTGCTTAGTTTAGCAGAAGCATATCTGTGTCAAGTGGGAATGGAAACTAAACCAGAAGTAGATAAAATTCAGGCAACAACTGAATATGGGTTTGTGAAGGGCCAATCATGTCTCCTGAATCTGATTGACTTCTTCGAATCAGTCTCCAGAGCTGTGAACGAGGGTAAAGCAGTCCACACAGCCTATCTGGACCTTGCCAAGGCCTTCGACACCATCCCCCACTCTGGAATCATAGATAAACTTACTAAGCTGGGCATAAATCCCTACATCACTCGATGGGTTGCCAACTGGCTTACTGACAGAACCCAGACTGTAAAAGTAGCTGACTACAAATCCAGCTCCAGACAAGTGACAAGTGGAGTACCTCAGGGTTCAGTCCTGGGACCACTCTTGTTTGGCATCTACTTCTCTGAAGTACAGGCCAACACTAACTCTGGCTAACAAAGTTTGCAGATGACTGCAAACTGGGAGCCATTATTGAATCACCAAATGATGTGGATATTCTACAAAAGGGCCTTACAGAAACAGATGCCTGGTGTCAGAGCCATGGGCTCAAGCTTAATGCCAAGAAATGTATAGTTATCCCCTTTGGAAAAAAACATGTACCAATGAATTACCACATAGGTGGCAGGACACTAAACATCGAAATTGTGATGAGAGACTTGGGGACACAGGTGGACAGTGGCCTCACTTTCGATAACCACATCACCACAACAGTCAGGAAATCCTTCTATGTGGCACACCTCATCATTAAGGGCTTTTCATCCAGAAAAAAGGAGGTCATTGTCCCACTGTACTCATCCCTCATTAGACTCACTATAGAGTATAATGCCCCATTTGGTATGTACCTCACAAGACATCTGCAACAGCTGGAAAGGCCACATAAATACCTCACTAAAAGAATCACAGGCCTAAAGCAGATGCCATATGCTGACCATCTAAAAGAAACTCCAGCTATACTCTGTGGCATATCGTCTACTCAGAGGCAATCTCTGCTTAAAATACAAGGCCATGTCAAACCCTGAGCTGTTGGACATGCTCCACTTAAAGAAATCCCAATCCCTCAGACACACGCTCCAGGGATCTAAACCTTGTCATCACAATGAACAAAACATGCTGGAGGGATAGGTTCCTGACCCAGAGACGCCCCATACTCTGGAATAGACTGCCCATACATGTCAAGCAGAGTGCCTCATTGGCCCTCTTCAAAAGGAACCTTGATGATTGGATTGGAGATAGGAAATTCACCCCGGGGATCATGTCAGTCGCCCTGCTAGACTGGGGTCCAGAGAAGTAAATATTGTGGGAAGAAATATCCAGGGAATTGTTATGGCTAGGCTTGCATAGGCCCTAGGGCTGATAGCCTAGTACCAACCTATGAACCTATGTGCCAAAAAACAAACAAAAGAATATAAGGAAAAGGCAAGAAATGTGGAAAATGCATAAAAATAGTTGCAAGTACAGAAAATGCCTGGAACAACCTCATGTTGATCAGGATTTAATGCAGGAATGGTTAAGGAGGGATGAATTTAAACCTAAAGATGAAAGGTTAATATTGGCAACCCAGGATAGCAGACTACATACACATTGGTTTACAAAGTCCATTGTGCATATGGGAGAAACAGATAAATCAGGTTCTGTAAAACAGAACTGGAAACACTTGCACATCTTGCTGCTGGGTGTGGCAGATGGCCTGTATACTAAAAGGCATAATAATGTGGCAAGACTGTTCCATTGTAGATTGTGTAGGTGAGAAGCATTGGAAATATGAGACACAAAGCATTACAGAGAATGATGACATTTATATCAGTTGGGATCATCCATTACCAACAGTTCAAAAATAGATGCAAGAAAACCAGAATTAGTGGTCCATGAAAAGAAGACAAAAGTAGCACTGATCATTGAAATCGCCACGCCCAATGATTATAGTGTCCTACGGACAGAGAGACACAAAGTCATAAAAGATCAGGATTTGCAGACAGAAATGAGAGCAGGTGTGGAATAAGGATGGATACCCAGACAGTCCAAATGGTAATAGAAGCAGTGCGTTTCATAAAAAGAATGGACAGTCTTATTTAGATATGCTACCGATACTTGTAACTACGTATGAATTACAGGAGGAGCCAGTTCTGGGCACATTGCGGGTGCTGCGAAGAGCACTTTTGGCTAACATCAAACATTGAAACAATATTAATTTCATTAACATTAGTCATACCTTGACTTGGGAGGGGATCCATTTCTGTGATAGTATTAGAAACCCAAAAGGCCTGGAGAAATTAAACCTAGAAAACCCCTGTTACTCTAGATCCAGGATAACGGGAGTGTTTAATGAAGCATAAAAATAAATAAAACATTCATTAGTTATTAGTTCTTCTGTATTTCTTATGTTTAAACACTCAATAACTAAAGCTCTGTGGTAGCATGTCTGCAGTATACATTTAAGCCTCACCTAAATTGATGTGGTAGAGCCAACAACCAACTTGAAGACGCTAACACTTTAGCTTCAATAAACGTGTAGAAGTACTATCTTTTGTTGCAAAGAGTACCATTCGGCAACTATTGGTTATCCTGCTCCACAGACTTACTGTTGGTAATGCTGCAAATTTAGTCTCTGTTAGTGCCATGGTAGTATTGATGGGTAAGAGACACTTCAGACTGACTTATCATTAGCTGTTCACTGAATACCAGCTGTTCTCAGAGGCTGCTTTGGCAGTACATTACAATGTCCCTTTGCTGAATGGTACTATTTGCAACAAACGACAGTGCTTCATGGAACTGTTTACTACCATACTATAATTAAGTAAAGTAGTGATGGTATCTTTAGCCAGTGTTACATATTACTGTGGTGCAAAGAGTGTTAAATACTCTGTGTAATGAACTGTAAAAGCAGGAATCTGTTTGAGTAGAACTAGCAGACACCTGTGTAGTTAGCTGTAAAATCTATAGCAAGGACCTGTTTAAATAAAACTAGCAGAACATAGGGGCAACGCTAGTGTTTCATGCTGCTGAATTATGCAGTTATTTGCTGCTTGCTGCTGTAATGATCTGTAAATAATTAATGCACTCCTTCTCCAATGAATTAATATTTAACTTTAAATCTAATCGCTGTACTCATGTTTTTCAGGTTAAGAAGTAAGTGCTTACTGTATGCATTGATCTAGTAAACCTCACTACTTGCCCAACTTTACTTCATCTTCCAACACTAAGCTCCCCTTGCACTGGATTAATCTTTCTCGGTATTGATCTATCCCTTTCAACTTCTTCAAAACAAGTCACCAAAGCCATGAACGAGGGGAAGATGGTGCACATCCCCTACTTTGACCTGGCCAAAGCCTTTGACACTATTCCCCACTCTGGCATAATAGATAAACTGTCCCAGCTAGGCATCAACCCATATGTTACCAGATAGGTAGCTAACTGGCTCACTAATAGAATGCACTTGGTCAAAACAGGAGAAGCCACCTCTGCTAGTAGACCCGTAACAAGTGGTGTACCCCAAGGATTGGTCTTGGGGCCTCTAATGTTTTCTGAGGTGCAAGCCAAAACCAGTGGTCTGTAGCTGACCAAGTCTGCAGATGACTGCAAGCTGGACACTGTTTTAAATTCCCCTAGTGATGTGAATATCCTCTAAGACGCCTTTACCCAGACTAATGACTGGTGCCAGAAGCATGGCTTCAAACTGAATGCCAAGAAATGCATCATCGCCTTTCGGGAAAATGCCATCCCCACCAATTATCGCATTAATAACAATGTACTCAGTCATGCAGAACTTGGGCACCCAGATTGAGAGCAACCTGACGTTTGACCACCACATTGCCTCTGTTGTATGGAAGGCTTTCTATATGACCCACCTCATAAATAAGGCTATTTCATCCAGGAATAAGGAGGTCATAACATCCCTGTACTCCTCCCTTATTAGACCCATTGTCAAGTGTAATGCCTCCTTTGGCATGTACCTTGCCAAGCATATGCAGAAGTTAGAGAGACCACAGAGGTTCCTGACCAGGAAAATCCAGGGCCTCTAACACCTATCCTATACAGATAGGCTAAAAGTCCTGCCCCTCTACTCAGTGTCATACAGACTGCTGAGAGGTGACCTGTGGCTGGCATACAAGGCCATCTGAGACTCAGCCTTGATGGAGTTGCTGCATATCTGCAAGTCAAACTCCACTTGTGCAACTGGCATGCAAGGCCTCAACCTAGTCTGTCAATAATAGAACTTGTTGGAGGGATAGATTTGTGTCTCATAGACCCCCCCCCCTATTTGTGGAATAGACTCCCTCTCCATGTCAGCCAGAGTACCTCTCTAGCCCTCTTTAAGAGGAACCTGGATGACTGGATGGGAAACAGAAAATACACCCCTGGAATTCCACCTGTGTCCCTGCTGGACAGGGAAAACAGATGCTGACTTTGTGGGAACATGGGTGAAATTCTTGTCTAGGCTTATATGGGCCTCCAGGTCAATAGCTTAGTATCATCCTATGAACCTATGAACATTTAAAGTACTTACCTCCTTCTCCGCCTATCACATATTTTACTATTGTCCCTTCTTTCTCTGAACACCTTGTCTTATGCCCTTCCCTGTTACACATTTCCTATCTAAGCTCAATAATGTCTTACTTATATTTTTATTTTTTCTCTGAGCCCATTAGATTGTATGTACTCGGAGGGCCACAGTGGAGGTGCAACCCTACCAACAGATCCAATTTAAAAGAAAGAATCTTGCAAACAAGGTGCCACAGACAAGCTTAATTCTAATAAAAAGTAACAATTTAAGGACCATGTAACAGTGTATTTAATCTTGTGAGCAATATCAAAATCATAAGCCCAGTGCCAATGGCACTGCTTAATTATACAAAGCAAGAACGGTGTTTGGTTATTATGATATAATTCTATGAAGTCCTTATGTATGTATGTTACATATCTTGTATTCTGGAACTTTTCTCCTCAAGCCTTCATGGAAAATGGGCAACTCACCCAGTTGGAGATTCCCCAGTAAAAAAAATGGCAATAAAAAATATAAAAAAGAAATAATTGTCAGTGAAGGCGACAAAGGGTAGTTACCTTCAGCAGTGCACAGCATTCTGACTACATTTCTGCAGTGTGGAGATTTTCGTTTTAAAATGTATTTATTTATGCTTATAAAACTTAACAAAATGGCTACAGTACCGCTCTAAGTTATCAAAACTCTTGGTATTATAATTATGTTCACACCATTTTTTACATCCTTTGTGATATACTTGAATGAGTTCATCAGGACATCTGTCTCGGACAAGTTGACCTTACCATATTGGTAGATTTAACTGTCAAGTGAGCTTGTACTTCTTGCTTGAAGATATATTATAAGACTTCTAGTCTGTGTAGGGCTGACTTTTCTCAAATCCAACGTCTTTCTTTGCTCTATCAGAATCACTATACGAATCTTTGTCCTTCATACGGCGATTTTTCTTCCCAGTTTCTCACATCTTATAAAGTATGTTCAGGAGCGGCCTTAGGTCAGCTGGTGCCCTAGGCAAAAGGGCTCCACAGTGCCCCCCACCACACCACCTGGTGCCCCATCTTAGTCTACCTACACCAACTAAATACTGGAAAAGTGCCCCTAATAGAACAACACCCTAGGCAGCCATCTAGTTGGACTATGCCTAAGGCTGGCTATGAGTACGTTGAGTTCCAATAGCCATAGAATACCAGAAATTATTATATCAAGCAGTGAAGAGCACTTTATAAATAAATATACAGTATTTTTATCCTGCATTCCACAAATATGCTGCTAAGTGAATCGTTGATGTTTTACATTTTCCTTGCATTGGCATGTGTGTGTGCAACTATCTGCATGAGTATGTATGTGTACATGTTTGTGTATGTGTGCAAGCATATGTTCATAGTGCATGTATGTGAAAGTGTCTGCTGTGTTTGCACTTGTGCTGATGTGTGTGTGTGTGTGTGTGTGTGTGTGTGTGTGTGTGTGTGTGTCTGTGTGTGTAAAATGTGTATTGATGTGTGTGTGTGTGCATGTGTGTATGTGAGTGTCTGAGTAGGCATGCAGTCTATAGTAACATATCTCAAACACTGTAATAAATATTTTTATAACCACTTTTAGACCAATTTGTGACACAAGAAAGGTTATGTCTATAAAGTATGCAGTGGGATGGCCTGAGCAGAAAGGTGCCAAACTGTCAATATAGGGATTTGAGATTCTGCTTATCCAGCAGAATAGTGGTGATGAGGTGCATTATGGGATTGCTTTTGTCCGTGGCTCTGGCTAATAGTGTAATAGTACAAACGTATCTTTTTAGGTTATTATTTTCATTGGCCCTTTAGAGGCTAGTAGCCATTTCTAGGAGCACAGTCACGGTATTCTGACTCTGTCTTAGTGCATACCTCTCAGCATCCTAGCACAAAAATCTGACAAAGCCAAAAGTAATTGGGGCAAAGGTCCAAAAATAGACAGACATTTTAAATATTGCACATATAAATTTATAAAGTTGCTAGAATAAAAGGTTTTCTGTTACCAAGTATTTTCTGAAAGATATGAAGCCTGAAACATAAATATGTCATTATTTTGTGAATTCAGCCCTCACTGATTTACCAGAAAACCACACATTTTATGAGGAACAGACCAAAAATATGACTTAAAAAGCTGGACATTCTGCAAAAATCTGGACAGTTGAAAGCTATGATTAGGGTCCTTGTGCACTCACTTTGCTGATTTGCACAGACAACCTCAGGAAGCTTTGTTGTGGAGAGATAATTACAATCTAAAAGACATGCTAGATCAGTGAGATCTTTGTTTAAGTAATGTCATGACTTTGATGATATTCAGAAGCTAAGAAATGATTTTTGGCTAGAGAGAGAAAATTTGAAAATGTAGCAGAGTGGGGTACACACGAAAGTGGCATATGGGACCAATATCATCTGTGTCAGGTTTGTCAGTGTCGGGCACTGTGTCATGTTTGTCAGTGTTGGGCACTGTGTCAGGTTTGTCAGTGTTGGGCACTGTGTCAGGTTTGTCAGTGTTGGGCACTGTGTCAGGTTTGTCAGTGTGGGCACTGTGTCAGGTTTGTCAGTGTTGGGCACTGTGTCAGGTTTGTCAGTGTTGGGCACTGTGTCAGGTTTGTCAGTGTGGGCACTGTGTCAGGTTTGTCAGTGTTGGGCACTGTGTCAGGTTTGTCAGTGTGGGCACTGTGTCAGGTTTGTCAGTGTTGGGCACTGTGTCAGGTTTGTCAGTGTGGGCACTGTGTCAGGTTTGTCAGTGTTGGGCACTGTGTCAGGTTTGTCAGTGTTGGGCACTGTGTCAGGTTTGTCAGTGTTGGGCACTGTGTCAGGTTTGTCAGTGTGGGCACTGTGTCAGGTTTGTCAGTGTGGGCACTGTGTCAGGTTTGTCAGTGTTGGGCACTGTGTCAGGTTTGTCAGTGTGGGCACTGTGTCAGGTTTGTCAGTGTTGGGCACTGTGTCAGGTTTGTCAGTGTGGGCACTGTGTCAGGTTTGTCAGTGTGGGCACTGTGTCAGGTTTGTCAGTGTGGGCACTGTGTCAGGTTTGTCAGTGTTGGGCACTGTGTCATGTTTGTCAGTGTCGGGCACTGTGTCAGGTTTGTCAGTGTTGGGCACTGTGTCATGTTTGTCAGTGTTGGGCACTGTGTCAGGTTTGTCAGTGTTGGGCACTGTGTCAGGTTTGTCAGTGTGGGCACTTCTCCCAAATGTGAATTCGTATCTCATAATGATAAGGAGATGAGTAAGGAGTGTAGTTGAGGGGAGTGGGGTCGGCAACTAAACAATTCGGTACTACAGGAAAAAAAAAGCTGACTGTTCAAATGCTATTTTAGAAAGGTTACAGGAAGTCTCACAATTAACCTCAACACAGAGGGTAAGTTGAGAAGTTTTTCCAATGATGTTGTGGCGATCTTTCCAAAATGTTACAGATTACTAGAACATGTAAAATTCTGTCTACTTTTGTAAATGCCATTTGTTTTATATATTTTTTTCTTTTTTATGTTTCAGATCATCATATTTGAAATCCAGATTAATCCAAGGGACAGTATTACTTATCCTGTTCTCAGTAAAAGTATTTATTTCCTCGTGGCATAATTAGCTTAAGAAATCATTCAAGAGCAGTGCTACAGGCTGCTATCTCCATTAAATATTGTATTCCCTTTGGTGGTGGGTAGGTCCAGAGGTAATGAGATAAGATGGAGCCACTCTACTTGTGAATTATATTAGAAAGTTAAAAAAATGCATTTTTCCTACAGGTTCAGTCATGTTAGACATAAAGGTTTTTGTCATCTGACACCAAAAGGTGAGGGGTACAAATTCTGTTTTATATTTTCTTTATTTCTTTACATTCTGCTGACTGGGTTAGTCCCACTTTTCAGGAGAGACCTGGAATGGTATTCATATTAACTAGGGGAAATTCTGCCAGGGCACTGGCAGACTTCTGCTACTCTCTGTGAAAGGTGCCGTGGGATCTTTTACATCCCCCTGAGGTACCACCAATTTGGGCAGATGGGGCCTCGGTTTAATATCTCATTCTAAGGGCAGCACACTCAGGAGTGCATTACCCCACTTTATTTCAGTGCAGTGTCAATTTTGAAAATTAATCCAGCTGCCTGGTGGGGGTTCTCCTCAGACTTTTCTCTCTATTATCTTGCCAGTAATGTCCTATCAGAGACACTTTAGACCTCGGAGGAATATGACCATTGTACAAACTTTATTCAACATCTTGATATTATGGCTGAGTAGTTTGCTAGGTGGAATTAACCTTGCAATTCTTTATGAGATGATAAGGATTACCCTATGAAGATCAGAACAGGTAGGACTGGGAAACTGACTGAAGGTAGTGAAGTTACTAAGCCAGAGGTATAGATTAAAGGCACCTTACATAGTACTAGATTTCCAATGACTGTCATTTATAATGCAGATAACAGAGATGATGTTGGCATAAGATATTTCATTAGGCAAGTTTAAGAACTGCTAAGAAAAAAATGTCTGTGAGAGTCCATGTTATGGGTGTAAACAGAACAAGAATGTACTTTTATTTGTAAGTATTCAGGAAAATATGATATGAATGTTTTACAAAAAGCAATGTTAAAAAGTAAGGATTATACTATATTTTGGTATATTTCAGAATTTATTCATGTGCATGTGTTTACCAACAAAATATTTAGAAACTGACCATGTGTCATATATCACAGAGGTGAAGTTGTGGGATATATTTTAATGTCTAATTGAAAAGGCTCAGTATAATAACGTGCATAACTCTGACTTACTGATAAGGCTTTCCCCTTGAGCTTTGTGCCTCTCGGCTGCTGTGAGTCATTAACAGATTTTTCTTTATAAACCACCGCCTGTAATTACCTTACTAATTCTCATGCATTAGATCTCAATACTCTCTGAGAGACCAAGAGAACAGTGCAATACAACTTTTCTCCAACCGTGCAACTTCAATTTGAAGTCTTCTATTTGATAAAATAGGGGATATCACTGATCATATTGATTTATTTAAATTACTTTACAAATTCCTTTTCAATGAAGATAAAAGTAATAGGTCTGAATCTTACCTGATTATACTAGTATTTACTGTAGATGTTGCACCACTGAAAATGGGGTTCTTTATCTCTGACTTCCTTATGAATCTGGCATCTTCAGCTGATAGGTCTTTCTCTCCAATACTATTATTCATATCTGACAACTATGATACACAACCCTGATTACAACAGAAACATTGCAGTACAGAGCTCCACTAGATACCTTTATCCTCCACAGTCACCTCTTTAAAACTATCCTTTCATACTAGTTGCACTTGTCAGCTTAGTGGTGAGTGAACGTACACTTTTCTTCATTTGTCAATGCAAATGACTCATTTCCTGTTGTGTTTTGTCTTAATTTAATGCCACTGTAAAGCTAAATAATCTACTACTTTTTAATATTCAGATTAGAAGATTAATATCAGATTGTTCCTTTGCAAGCAGATCTTTGTTACTGCTGCCAAACTCAGATTCTTCCCTGACTTGATCATTACAAAATGCATACTTTTAAAATTTACTTTCTAACTGCAGTCACAGCTTACTGCCAATTTAGACATGTTACATTAACAACTATAACACAACAAATGTTATTGCAGTATATCCCCATACTGCCCTATAAACTGTATTACAATATCCCCCATTTCTGTCTGAAGAGGGATGTACATTTTAATTTGTATATAGATAGAGGCAGTGTGCATATGATTTCCTTTTGTATACATTTAAACAGGGTACCAAGAGCTTGGGGGCAGGTGAAAATGAGTCTTAGTCCAGCACCCCAAACCCATTAAACAGACATCTGAATAAATAAATGGATGAATAAATTAAACACCATGCTCAATAATAGCCTCACATCAGGCTTTGTGCCCACTGAATGGCACACAGCAACAGTTATCCCACTCCACAAAGGGGGAGCCACCACTGATCCCGGGAACTATCAACCTATTAGCCTGACGAGTCTGGTCTGCAAGGCCATGGAACGTATCATCATGGAACTCATAAACAAAGACATTGGTAACCTCCAAACTCTGGATCCCACCCAGTTCGGGTTTGTGAAAGGCAGATCATGCCTCCTGTACCTGATCAACTTCTTTGAGGCAGTCACCAAAGCCGTGGATGAGGGTAAGGTGGTTCACACAGCCTATCTTGACCCCGCCAAGGCTTTCAACACCATCCCCCATTCTGGAATTATAGCTAAACTCACTAAACTAGGTATAAATCCCTACGTCACAAGATGGGTTGCCAACTGGCTCACTGACATAACCCACACTGTAAAAGTTGCAGACTCCAAATCTGACCTCAAGGCAGTGACAAGTGGAGTGCCACAGGGTTCAGTCCTGGGACCTCTCCTGTTTGGTATCTACTTCTCTGAAGTACAGGCTAACACAGAAGGCCTCTGGCTGACGAAGTTCGCAGATGACTGCAAACTAGGAGCTATAGTCAAGTCCCCAAATGATGTGGACATCCTACAGAAGGGCCTCACTGAGACAGATGCCTGGTGTCAGAGCCATGGCCTCAAGCTCAATGCCAAAAAGTGCAGTGTCATCCCCTTTGGTAAAAACTTTGTACCCATGAACTACCACATAGGCAGCAATCTACTTAACACCGAATGCGTGATAAGAGACCTTGGGACCCAGGTGGATGGTAGTCTCTCCTTTGATAGTCACATCGCCACAGTAGTCAGGAAGTCCTACGTGGCACACCTCATCATAAAAGGGTTCTCATCCAGGAAAAAAGAGGTGATTGTTCCCCTCTACTCATCACTCATTAGACCCATTATAGGGTACAACGCCCCTTTTGGAATGTACCTCACAAGACATCTGCAGCAGCTGGAAAGGCCACAGAAGTACCTCACAAAGAGGATTACTGGCCTCAAACAAATGCCCTACACTGACCACCTCAAAAACTCCAGCTTTACTCCGCAGCATATCGCCTACTCTGAGGTGATCTCTGCCTAACATACAAAGCTATGTCAAACCCAGAGCTGTTGGACATGCTACACCTAAAGAAATCCCAATCCCTCCAAGCTACATGCTCTAGGGACCTAAACCTTGTCACCACAATAAACAGGACATGCTGGAAGGATAGATTCCTGTCTCAGAGACTTCCTATACTCTGGAACAAGCTACCCATCTATGTCAAGCAAAGTTCTTCATTAGCACTCTTCAAGAAAAATCTTGATGAGTGGATGGGAAATAGGAAATACACCCCGGGGATCACTTCTGTGTCTCTGCTGGACAGTGGCACAGGAAAATAACTTTCTTGGGTGGCATAAGTATGGTACCTTGCTGGCTAGTCTTACGTAGGCCCTTGGGCTGATAGCCTAGTACCTACCTATGAACCTATAAACCTATAAACCAAAAAAAAAAAATTCTAGTCTTAGAAATGTCATTTCAGAGCATTTGCAAGACATTATAAATGCACCAAAGGCATGCAGTGTTTCAGAAAGACACATTGATTATAATTGTGAAGAAGTTATATTCATACACTTGGTCTAGGAAATAGAGGTGACTAAATCTAATGTATTGCGCTAAGGCAAATTCTGTGGAAAGGCTTAGTGCTGTGGAACTTAATTAAAAATAATGCTACAGTATATTTTGTGACAGATTCGGGAAAGAATCTGCCAATTTAGTCTGCCTCTTTAGGTCTGTCTAATACATAGACACTGTCTACTCCTGAATATGTTTCTTCAGCATGTCTCAGATGTTCCATGTCTTCTTAAAGTGCCTTTGAAATTCATAACCTATTTCTGCCCAATGCAGCTTGATCCTAGGGTCTAGGGCACTCTCTCTCTCTCTCTCTCTTACTTTCTATGAATAATACCTTTTCAGGTCCAGGTTAAAGTGATTTTATTCCACCTCCAACTGATGCCTGTTCCACCATCCTCTATCCTAGATCATTGTACCCCAGAATCTTGTTGGCATCTGACACAGTCCTTTTACAGAAGCTGCACGCTTCATCTTAGTGGGGAGTGTAACTTACACTTTTCTTCCTTTGTCAGTGCAAATGACTCCTTTCCTATCATGAATGGCTTAATATAACTCCACTGTACAACTAAATAATTCACTACTTTTTTATTATTTAGATAAGATTAATATCCAGTATAGAAGATGCACCACTGAAAACCAAATCTATTATCTCTGACTTCCTAATGAATTTGACATCTTCAGATGACTGATATTGTCACAGATATGATAAACAGGCCTGATTACAGCAGAGGCATTGCTGTGCTCGGCTAGATTACTCTCCCCCTCCCCATAGTCACCTCTTTATTACCAGCCTGTAATTCTGCTCAGGCAGTGACTTGTTAATAATCTCTTTTTCCATTACTATAACTCTGATTTACAATGTGCATGCTGACCAATCAGAGTGCACGTTTTGGAATATTAATGGGGGGGTCGTTGTATAATTGTTAATAATCTCTTCACTTATTGTCCCATTTTCATACCTTTAACTTTTACAATAGCCCTCATTGAGGCACAATTCTAAAGGCATTGTTGAGGTTCACATGTATTATACCCATAGGGAGCTGTTCTTTCACTGTCAGTGGTTGCCTAAGTATGCATTGGGCCCCAGGCTGCTTCCAAACAATAACCCCCACAAGCTGTTTGTTTGTTTCAAGATCATGCTTAAATGCATGTGTTATGTTTGACTAACCTTCCAGATGGCTTTAAATATATACTTATCTAACAGATTGAGTTATATTTATTATTTTCTTTTAAACAAAATTTGTTTGAATGCATTTTAAATTTGCAGCTTTTTCGTGAAGATGGAAAACAAAATGAACTAACCATTAATTAGAAAATTACCCATTAAAGACAGAAAAGACCAATCAAACTGCTGTTGTCATAATCCACTATAGTTTGAAGTTATCTGCTGCAGAATGTTTATTGACTATGTATCTCACTATATTTGCTTGTAATAAAACGCCTACAAAAAAGTATTCTTTGTTACAAAGTATTGCGGTTTGCTTTACACAAATGTCCACTAGTCCTGAAAGACAGACTGAATGTTAAATTTATCAATTTAGGAAATTTTGACTACAGACAGCCCCTAAAAACAGTCATCATTGTTGCATTTTGACTGTTTATACCTCAGATGTCTGTGTGTGGTAAAAGTTCAAAACAACGATAAAAATGGCCAAAGTAACATATTTCAAGTTTGTTTCACAGAAACGTATAGTAAAGTATTCCAGCTTCTTTCACACAAACACACACTCATCCAGCTAAGAGCAGAGGACAGTGGTGCAAGGTCTCACATCCACAAACAGCCTCCACATTTATAGCTACGCTGTTAACTGTGAATATCTCTTATAGTTATAAACTATTACATTACAGACATTTTACTAATAAATTTTGAACTACATAAAATTGTGTAGAGATCACTAGCATCACACCATAACATCCAGCCATGTGTCAAAGTCAAAGTAAACTTTACTGTCATTTGGAACTACAGTCATGTAGCCTAAACAAAATTTTGTGCATCAGCCCAATTCTTAAGATTACAAAGGAAAGAGAAACAACGCATACAAGTAAAGGAATAAACATAACTAACAAACACAATACTACTCCCAATACATGCAAGAAAGAGCAGAGACATTTACCAACACTCATATATGAAAAGAATACCTCCCCCTGAGTTAAATTAACTACCCTATATAAAGTAATACAAAACACACTACAGATTGAAATACGTACGTTATATGTTTAATATTGCACTTGAGTGAGTTAAATAATACTGACTATGGATATAATAAATAAATATTGCACTTACTTGAAATATATGTAAGCATATATTGCACAAACAAATAAAAATGGATTTATTATGTGTCCAGACCCCCGGGAGTAGTGCCCAAATTCAGAAGTCTAATCACTGTAGAGTAAAAACTGTTATTGAAACTTGTAGTCCTGCAGCGGATGCTGCGATATCTCCTGCTTGATGCCAGATGCTTAAACAGTCCATACACAGGATGCGTGTTGTCCTGTATTATTTTGGTGGCCTTTTGGATGCTTCTTGTAGAATAAAGATGTTGTATCGCTGGAAGACTGGAACCGGTTACCTTCTCTGCAACCCTCACCACTCTTTGTAGCACCTTCCTTTCTATAACTGTGCAGCTTCCAAACCACACTGTGAAGTTTCAGTTGAGGATGCTCTCTACTGCACCTAGAATGTGGAGAGAATATGAGGAGTAAGCTTAGCTTTTTTCAGCCTTCTTAAAAACTGGAGGTGTTGGTGGTCTTTCTTGGCCATTTGGCTGGTGTTTCCTGACAACTAGAGATCCTCCGATATGTGTATACCCAGAAATGTCATACTCGACTCTCTCCACACTCTCACCGTTGATCCTGATTACTGGGTGGTCTGTTCTCCTTTTCCTGAACTCGATGATAATCTATTTGGTCTTGCTTACATTCATGTCAAGCTTGTTACCCTCAAACCCACTGATCAGACATGCCACGTCCTCTCTGTACACTCTTTCATACTCCTTTGGGATGAGCCCCACGACTGTGGTGTCATTAGCAAACTTGATATGGTTGGACTTGCATTTAGCATAGCAGTCATGGGTCAGGATGGTGAATAACAGTGGGCTGAGAACACACCCTGTTGAATCCCGGTGTTAATTCTGATGCACTTTGATGTGTTCTTACCTGAACACATCCTCTTTGGTCTTGCAATCAGGAAGTCCAGGATCCAGTTACAGAGATGCTTACTGATTCCTATATGTGCCGGTTTTTCTTTCAGTTGAATTGGTACCATCATATTAAATGCAGAGCTGAAGTATATGAACAGCATCCTCACATAGCTGTCTTTGCCCTCTAAATGCTCAAGGGGGATGTGTAGTGCTACTAATATGACATCAGCCATAAATCAGTTAGCTCTGTACACAAACTGCAGAGGGTCAAAATCAGGAGGTAGGCATGATGAAAGATGCTTTTTGATCAGCCACTCAAAACATTTCATAACAGTGGATGTCAGATCAACTGGTCTGTAGTCATTAGGGCTGGAGGGAGTGTTTTACTTAGATAGTGGGATGATGTTAGTTTCCTTGTAGCATGAGGGTAGTTTTGCCATGGCAAGAGAGGTGTTAAATATATCCTTGAGCACTGTGCATAGTTGATCAGCACAGCCTTTTAACACCTTGCCCTGTATGTTGTCTGGGCCACCAGTCTTTCTGGGGTTCACTGTCCTTAGCTCTCTTCTTACCTCCTCTGTGCTGAGGGTGAGTATTGCATCCTTCTCATCAGTGGGTAGCTTTAGTACTAACCAGTTGTTTATTTCCTCAAATCTAGCAAAGAAGATGTTCAAACTGTTCAGGAATTTCATGCTGTCCTCACACAGTGCTGACCTGATTTTGTAGGCAGTGATCTCCTGTATGCCTTGCCATAGTCTCCTTGCATCCTTCATGTCTTCAAAGTGACTCTGTGCCTTTCTGCCATACTCCTTAGCCTCCTTTATACCCCTACTCAGATTACCTCTTACTACACTTTTGGTTGCTTTGTCCTTAGCCCTGTAAGCTGCGGTTCTCTCCTTCAGAAGCGCATATACCTTAGGGGTGAGCCATGGCTTCTGCTTAGCTCTAATAGTGATACTCTTGGTATTTATTACCCCATCAACACAGTTTGAAATGTATGACGTCACTACCTCAGTGTATTCATCAATGTTTAGATGCTGATTTACTGTGGCTACCTCCTTGAACATATCCCAATTGGTTCTTTCAAAGCAGTCTTGGAGGGCCTCCATAAGCCCCATCGGGCCATACCTTGATTTGTTTCTTTGTGGGTTTCTCTCTAACAAGTGCGGGTTTGTAAGCTGGTGATAGCAAGATGGTATAATGGTCAGAGTTTCCCATTTGTGGAAGTTGCACTGACTTATAAGCTTTCTTTAACTTTTTGTACACCTTGTCCAGGATATTATCACCCTTTGTAGGAATGTCCACTTACTGATGGTAGTGTGGGAGTACTGCTTTCAGATCTGCTTTATTAAAGTCACCAACTGCCACATGTAAAAAGTCAGGATATTTGCTTTGCAACTCACCCATGTGGGTAGTACATGCTGAACACATAAGAAACAATGTTAATCACCTGGCAACATATACTATTTCAATATGGACAACATCAGTAAAAGGAAAACTGGAAATGATAATTCCACATTAAAGAGAACTGTTTCTACTAATGCAGATGTTCTGCTGGCAGTCAATTTTGCATTTTTCTCCTTCATCCAGAAGTCCAGTGCCTGCTGCCTTTAAAGAATAAATGCTGTGCATCACAATAAAGAATGTGTGTATGTGTGTGAGGGTTGGGGTGTTTTCATACCTCCATACTCTCACAGACTAATGAGCAAATCCTGCATCATTGGGTCAGGGAGGATACTAGCCTCTAGGGATAACTTTACATCATTGTGCCTTAATGGCCCATAGGGGCAGGAGAACTCCTTCATTTGTTGCCTGAACTGCAGTGCAACATAACATGGATGGAAGCAACAGCCCCTTGATGCTGAAGTTATCTTTTCAGATTCTGCTGTAACATCATTTACAGAAGATGTGGCTCAGGGATAACTCATAAATTCTGTACCTTAAGGGCACTTAAGTTATGGAGGAAAACTAGCCAACAAAGAGAACTCAAGTTATTCCCTCCAGTACAGCTCTTTTGAGTGTGTACCTTTAACTTCTGGTGGGTGTGGCTTGAGCCTTTAAAAAATGATGTTATCACCTTACATTTCTAACATATACTTATTGACAGAGGTCAAATATCAATACAGTTGTGTTTGCCATCATGTATGCTTCAAGATAAAATCTTCTGATACCTTGTGTGTAGCATGTTTTTTTATTATTAATGCAAATATGAAAAAGCAATATTTGACATCTAGAGGTGTCAGTAGGAGGTAATGCAGATGCACCTGCAGGCGTCACTCGGATGTAATGAGTTAAACATTGTGCCTTAGTGACACTAAGGATTGGGTAACATTAGCCAACAGGGAGAAATCTTAAACATTGTGCTATAGCAACACTAAGGATCGGGTAACATTAGCCAACAGGGAGAACTCTTAAACATTGTGCCTTAGTGACACTAAGGGTCGGGTAACAGTAACCACCAGGAAGAAATCTTAAACATTGTGCCTAAGTGACACTAAGGATTGGGTAACATAGCCAACCAGGAGAACTCTTAAACATTGTGCCTTAGCAACACTAAGGACTGGGTAACATTAACCAAAAGGAAGAAATCTTAAACATTGTGTCTTAGCGACACTAAGGATTGGGTAACATTAGCCAACAGGGAGAACTCTTAAACATTGTGCCTTAGTGACACTAGGGGTCGGGTAACATTAACCAACAGGAAGAAATCTTAAACATTGTGCCTTAGAGACACTAAGGGTCGGGTAACATTAACCAACAGGAAGAAATCTTAAACATTGTGCTTTAGCAACACTAAGGACTGGGTAACATTAGCCAACAGGGAGAACTCTTAAACATTGTGCCTTAGCGACACTAAGGGTAAGGTAACATTAACCAACAGGAAGAAATCTTAAACATTGTACCTTAGCGACACTAAAGGTTGGGTAACATTAACCAACAGAAAGAAATCTTAAACATTGTGCCTTAGCGACACTAAGGATTGGGTAACATTAACCAACAGTGAGAACTCTTAAACATTATGCTTTAGCGACACTAAGGATTGGGTAACATTAGCCAACAGAGAGAACTCTTAAACATTGTGCCTTAGCGACACTAAAGGTCGGGTAACATTAACCAACAGGAAGAAATCTTAAACGTCATTCCTTAATGACACTTAAGGTCAGCAAGGGAACACTAGCCACCATGGAGAGCTCTACACATCATTCCATTAAGACACTTTGAAAAATAAAATAATGACAGTGAGGGTAGGGAAAATATTACCCAACAAGGATACTGTACATAGCATGCTCTAATGGGGCTAAAGCAGATTCAAACCCTGCACCTTCCCACCTCACACAGAAAAACATTATTGTTCTGCACCATGACTAGACACCAGGGAAAGTGGGAAGGATATCCTACGTAATTAGAAAAATCAAAAGTGCAACAGGGTTTGAACCCTGAATCACTGATACATATAGCAGTAGTATTAACCTATTACACTGCCTAATCAGTGTAGTCAGTGTTTTTTTGCCCCAAAAAGAATTATGGAACTCTAATGTCTGACATGTGACCTATTATCAAGGAAATGTAGCTTTCCAATCATAAGAGGAGTGCACACTTTTCTTAAGGAAGAAAAAAGTTTACTCAGTGTTGCAGGTTGGCATAACTCTGTCATTATATGTGGCTGTAAATGGCACCAATCACAATAAAGATGCAAACTGTGTCACCAATCACAATAAAGATGCAAACTGTGTCACCAATCACAATAAAGATGCAAACTGTGTCACCAATCACAATAAAGATGCAAACTGTGTCACCAATCACAATAAAGATGCAAACTGTGCCACCAATCACAATAAAGATGCAAACTGTGTATGCACCACCATTCCATTCACTGTCACTGAATGTGATCTAAGTGCTCCTGGATTAAAGTCTTTGTTGTAATCTTCATGGTTTTTTTTATGGAAAATAGAAAAGCATATATTAGTTGTTAGTGCTATGTATAACTTAGACCTGAAAGAGCTCATCCCTGGTTTTAACTTAATAAACCATTGTTTATACAGACAACACTTGCTCTAGAATCTGCTGTAAAGCACTAGGAAGCCTGAAACTGATACAAGCACTCAGCTCTCCTTGTCAATAAGGAGAAATTAATCATAGGCACTTAAATGCCTACAATTGCAAAGTACCTTGCAAAGGTAAGGGAAAACAGCTCTTAAACCTTACAAAAAAGCACCTAAACAGGCATGTCCAATGGTCAGCTTCCGGTGGTTTCTCCTGTCCACCTGGTGAATCTGGGCATACTGGGGCAATGTGGCAACTGCCTCATGTACACAGACAATCCTCTCCTCCTACCACCCAACACTACAACCTGCGAGAGATGCACTTACATAGCCAAACTGGAAGCAAAGCTCTCTCTGGTCAAGACTGTGCTAGACAGTCAAGAGGAGAAGGCTAACACCTGCATTACACCTCTAGCAACTCATAGCCCTTCAAAACCCACACCATCAACTCCCACACATAGCAACACTAAACCCACATATGTGGAGGCCCTTAACATTAACCTGCCCAAGCAACAAGGCCCTCCGAAGCCGAAACGCAAACAGACACCAGTCACAACCAAAGTGACACATAGCTCACAACACCAGTGTGCCACCCAACAACAGGATGCCTTGTATGCAGGTCAGAGATCACCCCCTTAGCTGTCTGTAGGATACTGAGTATAGTGACAGGGCTTTGAATTTGTTCATATAGGACATATTGTTTAGGCCTCTCATCCTCAACTACTTAGGAATACAGTTCTTTCAATAATGTACTCCCATGTGAAAAGGGTGGAAAACTATAAAACAGTGTGCAGTTCATAGCAGGTTACTGGGCTAGTGGTCCTAGAGCATTTACAAGCCTAGCCATGTTAATCTAATGTATCCCCAGTTGATCTTTTTTTAGGGGTTGTTTGCAGAATAAATATATGAACAGAGAGGATCTGTGATTAACACCGGCTACCCTTGTCCATGAGGGATCTGAGTATCATCCCAGGGGTGAATTTGCAGTCTCCCATTCAATAATCTAGGTTGTGTTTGAATAGGGTGAGTGAAAATGAACTCTTTTATGTGAATAGTAAGTCTATTCCAGAGAAGGGGCAATCTCTGGGAGATGTATCTGTCTCTCCAGCATGTTCTGTTAATGTCACAAGCTAGGTTGAGATCCCTAGAGTGAGTGACTCTTGTGCCATTTCACTTGCAGATGGGCAGCATTTCCATTAGGGCAGGGTTGGAGATTACCCTATAGGCCAGGCACATGTTAATGCTTTTTGTGATATCTACGTATGTGATACTTGAAAGCTCAGGGTGCAGTGCTATGCCATATAGGATTGGAGGGTGTCCTGTAATGCCATATAGGATTGGAGGCTGTAATGTAGCAGAGGGATTTTGACAGCCAACTATTTCCAACATCAAAGGCAGTGTGAGACTTGCAAACTCTGTTCTGAATTAAAACTGACTTTCCTAGAACCTGTGTCTGTGCATTTACATTTAGTGGCCGAGACGTTATTTTACAAAATATTATTTATGAGGTTGTTAATAAAGGTACAGTTAAGTGAGACTGTTGAGCTATGTGGGTAATCTTGTGCACCTGTTTTACGATGTCTGTCAAACAGAATGAACCTTTTGTTCTATCACAGGCTTGTTCACTGTCATTCATACTGTTTATTCTTCTGGTGAAAGTAAAACTCATTTTATCTTGCTCTATAGTTAGCTGTATGAAAATATCACAGACTGAGTTTAAAAACTATTATGAGTAAGCAGAGTCATGAAAAGAAATCTAAGCAAAATGCATTTCCTGTGAACAGTATAATTACAACGCTTTTTTAAATATCAGATAAAAGACGGGATGGTACTTGGGACACATTAAAAGCAATACTGCAAGCAACTAGAGAAATAATAAAGAGATAAACAAAGTACTTATTTTGCAAAAATAAGTTAAACCAGAAAAGTAGGACAACAAAGCATAACAGCAGAGCAATAAATGCAGAAACAAAAGTATATCAAAGGAAAACAAAAACATAAAGTTCCCTGAGGAAACTGCACTGAAAGCTTTCAAGTATCATATACTCAGATACCATAAAAAGCATTAACATCAAAGCCAACTGAAAATACACATTTTGAATTAGGGGAAGGACAAACATTTACACAATGTAGTTTGAAGTAACAAACAAAAGCCTGGAAGCTGAAAACAGTGATATTCTTCACCTGAAAAATGTTGGAAAATTAAATATCAGATTACAAATACATGAACAATCTCATAAGCTTGTCAATCTATACTTACACATTTAACAAGCCACACCATGAAAATAAAACAGATATACTCAAATTCTTTGCATTATCACCGAATGTATAGCTTTAAATTCCCCGTGGAATAAAATTAGTTCAAATTCTATTTAAAATATGACTGTAACATGCCTAGCAAACATCTGGGCTTTTTAACAACTGCAAACTAAGTTATCAAAGCTACAAGCCATGTCAATGTCAGATGAATGAGTTGCCCAGCAGGGCTGCCCACAAATCCAGCAACATTATGTAAGAACTGTGAACGTCCGGCTGCCCTACAGGAATAATACTAAAAAAAAGAAAAACAATAATACCACACTCACTCTGCCAGTATTACCACTCATTTGCACTGTGATCTTTCCTTTAGATTTTTCAGATTTCTTGAGGTTTCAGCTCATTGCCGGTACTCTCACATTATTTGTAGAATTACAGAAGTAACAGAAAGTCAACAAAATGATTCAAGTACACAGACCTCCCCAGTATGTGACTGCAAAATGTGGCTGCTTACAAAAAGATTTAATTGTTTAACTAATAAAACATGGTGTTTATTTACTCTAAAAATAAACAAATAGACAAATAGCTCAGCCCCAGTGGCTACGGTTGCAAATTGCTGCTGCCGTTCTCATGTTCCACTTGGGGCTACCGGCCCTGGGCAGCTGCCTGAATCACCTATTATAAAATCAACTACTACTGACCACCCTAGTAACCAAGGTGTACCACTGAGACGAAAACTCTGTCAGAACCCACCGACAAGAAAATTTGAAACTAGAATAGCATGAAATGGTTCAAGGCAATCTTTTTCACTGTGCTACTTTGAGTTAAAGAGTGAGAGAGAGGCTGAGTAGTGGGCTTGTAGTTGCTCGTAAAACAGACTTTTAGGACTATAATTACTTGTTTATTTTAGAGTCAACTCATTCAATCTATGTTTTTGTATATTTTCAGTTCACACCCATACCGCCTTATTGTGTCCAGACCATTTTTCAGGCCGGACTTCTTTAGCCAAGTGACTTAAGGGAAAGCGGTATTATCAAAATGACACTAAGATTTTTAGTCTAGGATGTCCTACAGTAGAGAAATAAATCAATTCATGTCTTACTTATTCAGATTTTTATGCTTATGTTCATAATTTCATAACTGAGTTGGATGGTGTGAAATGCCGCGGTGGGTAACAGGAAAACTCACTGCCAATGCTCATTTATATCACACTATACCTCAGCTATTGCTAGATGTTTGTGAGTAATTATGAAAATATCTACATTTATACTTAATACTTCTAAAACCTAATGACTTATAAACTGTTGCATGACATCAGCTAAAACTGCCTTTGATATTTGATATTTTCACTGTAAGTTACGTGACATATATTATTTATGTTGCTAATTATTCTATTAAGCATATCTTTTCATATTTCTGTAAATATTTCAATAAACACACACTTGTACAGGAATTTCTTCTTGCCATGTGCAAACTTATGTCTGGTAACAAAAATATTATAACAATATATGTCAAGGTAGTACAGTTTCTAAGATATGAAAATTTGTTTGGGAAAGTTTAACAAAAAATATAATTTGGGGATTGTGCGCATCGTAATATAGTATTTATGGAAAGACTATGAATGCACTAGTACCACTGCAAAGAAGGCTTCTTACTGATAACATTGCCATTTGTACAGTTTTAATAGCTTTTTATTGTTAACAAAATATTTACATCTGTTTATCTTAAGTTTTTTAAGTTTATTTTCAAGAAAATACTTTATAATGTAAGGATGTGTCTGGGCTGCTAGAGATGTGACGTTCCACACCACATGGCAGTTAATGAGTTAATTTTGAGAAAGGAGACTACAACAATCCACCAGTCCTGAGACTTCAGTGTGCCATCCAGGGAAAAGTTTTGTAAATCAGGCAGTGATTCCTCCTGTACTATGGCAAACTGTTTCACAGTCGTTGTGGATCTTGTACCTCAACTTACTGGGGTCCCTCAGATTGCTTATATTTCAATTCATTGGTCAATTTCCGATATGGTAGCCTTTCCTCATATGCATTCTCTAACTTTCACTTTCCCGTCATACCTCTCTGGGTACTAATATAAGATATCCTGTCTGAGTTTTAAACTGATATCTATAATTAATGAATGTTTTTTCCCTATTTTCAATATCGTGTAGTTCTGATGAGCGCTCTTTTTTACAGTCTGATTAAGGACCACCATTTGCGTGTTCCTCTCTTCCTTGCAATGCCCATCTTTAAAGTTAATTTTTTCTTATGTATGAGTTTTGTTTCTTTTCTATTTTGCATCCTTAACATTGACATTTTTTAACATCAATAGCACCTTCTTATCACTATACAGGTCCTCCTCTTCTTACCCTGTCCAAAGACTAGAAAGTTCCAAACTTATTTTATGTTTTTTCTTCTTCTAATAAACACTTTATTAACTTCCTTTTTCTTACTTGTCTTACTTAGAGTTTGTCTACTATTCTTATTTACTTTAAACCTTCTTATACTTTCTAAAAGGAAGGCAGAAGTGAAGTCATGAATTTTTGTGTTGTTCATAGCTCTCCCCTAATACACTTTCCAGCAGTAATCCAGTGACTGCAAACAATACAGTGATGTGATCATATGGGTTCAAAGGACCTATCACCACTTGCCTTATTACATAATCTGTAATAGTGTTGGCAAAGTTAGGAAGCCTCCCATTCCTTGATGGATCTACACTTTTTCCATCAGAACATCATTTTGCTCTCCTCCTATTTTTTGGCTGCATCCTTATTCAACTCCGTCTTTCTCCTCCTTTTGTGCATATGGTTATTTGCACCCATCTATTACCTCCATCTGCTTATCCAGTGTTTAAGTTCTATAAAACACTTTGTTACTTTCTGCAATAGTCAAATCCACAGCACATCTTACTCTGTTTCAGATAGGCCCTCCAACTCTGTCCCTTTATCTGCAGTATAGAGTTCATCTCAAGATTTTTCCCCAAGGCAACTAATGTTGACAGACATTTTACTAGCTTGCCAGACATAGCATTTCTTCTCTAGAGGCTATCCTACATATTTTCTCAACTTATGCATCTCAAATTAAAGAGAGTGCTAGTAATGTTAATAAAAATGTAGAGTATAGAGACAAAAATGCCTCATTGTTCTTTATGCTGTTGGCTGTAATTTTAACTTAGGCTGGGGTGTGTCCAACTTCAAGGAACAAACTCACTGATTTCCATTCTCAGAGGAATTGGAAGTGTATGGATCTCTAATGAATTCAGTGATTTCAGAGCCTGTGAGGTAGATACTTGGCATAAAAATGAATATTATTGAATCAATTGTGAAACTGAAGCATCCAAATATGTAATTAAATGCCAAAATTACGACAGTGCACTACAAATTTTTAGAATCTTGAGCCATATGGAAATGAATGTATTTTCTTCTGCAACCCTCATTTGTATTTTTTATTTATTTTTTTTTGCTTTTCAATGGAAGAGCTGTAGTGGTGGTGGGGGGTCGGCATGGATCTAACTGTAATAGTGAATTAGCTTACTATAGTAAAAAGCTTTTTTTTTCTCTCCAGTGGAAGAGCTGTGGGGGTGTACATATAACTGAATAGTAATTGGCTTATTACAGTGATGTGCTTAATTCTCTTTTTTGTTGCTCTTCAATGAAAGAACTGGGGGGGGGGGGCATTGATCTAACTGTAATAAGCCGATCACTACATAGTGAAGTGCTTTTTTATTTTTATTTTTTGAGTGGGTGAGGTGCTGTATCATGGTACTAGCACAGAGCACTGGTCGAGCCGGCTATACTTCTGCAAATGAGGGTATCTGTCCTTGCATTATCCGTTTGTAGAACCAAGATTGTGTTATACAGGAAGTGAATTTCCTGTGCTGTGAAGGCTATGAATGGAGGAGGCTGACTTAAGAGACAGCAGACAAATTGCATGTAGTAAAAATTTACCATGAAGCATGTCTAGTAATCCAGCTCTGATTTACACTGCCTGACCTTGAAGTTTCCTATAATTCTTCCAGAACTTTAAAACTTCTAAAACTCACATTTTATGTAAATTGCTGTTAACTGTATTTGTTAAACTAGCTAATCCAAAACAAAATGAACACCTTATTCGCAAGCAACCTTTTCTTTAGTTTGATGGATTTACATAGAAAGTTTACAGTAAATTCCAAAAAAACATTGTCACTTATAAATTTTAAATAACCCAAGACAGAGGATCTATCAGAAAGCAACAGCTCTATAACAGTAGCCCAAACCAGAAGTAAAAATTAGTTGATATCGCATGATATGATAGCAGATTACCAAAATGTACGTGTTGCACATCATTTTTTGCATATAATCTGAATCATTCTCTAATTACGCAGTCCTTGCAAAGCAGCAAAGTATGCAGAAAAAGGATTAAAACTGCTAACAGCTGTGAGAAACCACAACATGTTTATTTATCAAACTGAGGGTCAGAATATTTTAATTTATTTTGGGCTGCCCTCATAAACATGAAGTATTGAAGTAATTATGCTTCACACAACAAACATGAGCCCCAGGTAAATGCACACAAAAAATAATTCACATGGAATGGGCAGTTTTGCAATGGCAATAAAATTACTCCACTGAAATTTATACATATAAAGAAACGCCACTTTAAAGATTCATATAATGTCACTCAGTTCTGTATCACAGAAGAATAAAGCCCTGACAACACCCCATTTGACTGACATTCAACTAAAAGCATTGGGAGTGAGGGGACTGGGTGTGGGGAATGGGAATTAGTGGTTGTTGAAATGTCAGCGCTCAAAATGCTGAATGTTTACATGCACAAAATAAAGACAGAAAACACAGGAGAAGAGTGATTTTTGAAAATTGCTCTTCTCCTTAAAACTTTTTTTTTTTTGCTGGGGGGGGGGGCAAGCCCTCTGATACCCCCAAACTTAGGTATACCAACTCTGAGATCACCACAGCTTGGAAAAAATGGAATAGTCCCAGAAATGACACCTTAGACTTATTATATATAAGTCCTTTCTTTCAGCCATTCAGTCCCCGTATGTCAGCACTCGCTCTAACAGATTCAGACATTTCAAATGGTTGCCAATTTAGAATGGCTCACTGATCTTTTGTGGAGTGTGGGGGGATGTGAGGCAACTTAGCTTAAAACATGCAGGTCTGCAAGTGCTTTTCTCACAGCTTTAACAGCCTAGTGCACCAATGTTGCAAGTGGTATATTGCTTGGTTAGGAGATTTCATGCACATGGAAGTGTACATGCATCTTCTGAGGTAGGTATACTGAACTCAAAGGCTTCTGGGGAGAGAGGATGACAGTCCACAAGATGTGTTGATTAGCCTCCTCCCTAACACTTAACTAGTTCCTCCACTAGAGGAATGATTGGATCAGCTGGCTGCAAGAAGGGAAGCCTCCTGGGGTGCTTCCCCAGACATAAAAAAAAAGGTTACAAGTAATACTTGCATATAATTTGGCATGTGTGCTTTGATTCCAGCTCAGGACTCATGGCTTATATTGTTACCAAGAGCTCTAAAAGCCATAAAATATTCCCTAAAGCTGTAGTACCATTTTTGCAAATGTTTTACTGCGCACTAAATTAATTTATGAATTTAATAGACCATATAGGTACATGCTGCTTGTTTTATACATATACACACATACATACACACACACACACACACACACACACACACACATATATATATATATATATATATATATATATATATATATATGGTTTACTATTAATATGTTGAGAGTGCCTTGTGTGAAAATGACAAGTACGGTATTCAAAATGCAGAGATACTTTTAGAAGAAGATTGAAATGTTGACTGTGGAAGACCGACTCTAGTACAGCATTCG